>NC_086447.1:945377447-945484407 GCF_028390025.1 Pseudophryne corroboree | reverse complement strand
CCTCCCCAGTGCCAGATATGCCCCTAGTTCCAGATACACATGTCCCCCCAGTGCCAGATACACATGTCCCCCCAGTTCCAGATACACATGTCCCCCCAGTTCCAGATACACATGTCCCCCCAGTTCCAGATACACATGTCCCCCCAGTGCCAGATACACATGTCCCCTCTAGTGCCAGATATGCCTCCAGTGCCAGATACACATGTCCCTCCAGTGCCAGATACACATGTCCCCCCAGTGCCAGATACACATGTCCCCCCAGTGCCAGATACATATGTCCCCCCAGTGCCAGATACACATGTCCCCCCAGTGCCAGATACACATGTCCCCCCAGTGCCAGATATGCCCCTAGTTCCAGATACACATGTCCCCCCAGTTCCAGATACACATGTCCCCCCAGTGCCAGATACACATGTCCCCCCAGTGCCAGATACACATGTCCCCCCAGTGCCAGATACACATGTCCCCCCCAGTGCCAGATATGCCCCCAGTTCCAGATACACATGTCCCCCCAGTTCCAGATACACATGTCCCCCCAGTTCCAGATACACATGTCCCCCCAGTTCCAGATACACATGTCCCCCCAGTTCCAGATACACATGTCCCCCCAGTGCCAGATACACATGTCCCCCCAGTGCCAGATACACATGTCCCCCCAGTGCCAGATACACATGTCCCCCCAGTGCCAGATACACATGTCCCCCCAGTGCCAGATATGCCCCCAGGGTAAGATGCACATGTTCCCACACTGCGCCTCCTGAAGTGCTGCTCACCGCCGCGCTGCTGCTCAGTCTGCTGCTTGTGAGGGGAGGAGAGTGCAGCGTGCGCCTCTCCTGCCCCTCAGTCTCCACTCTCCGGCGGCGTTGATTCTCTCTAATTAGGCGCCGGTCCGTGAGCCAATCAGAATTCGCGGATCGGCAGCTAAGACTCCTGATTGGCTGCCAGTTCGCACGCTCTGATTGGCTCACGGGCCGGCGCCGGGCACTGCAGACTAGGGCAGCGGGAGGCGCCGCTTGAGCTTGCGGAGATAGAAAGAGCTGCGGGTTGGCCACCGCTGGTGTAGTGGAAGGTGGCGGCCGGTCCGTGACCCTTGGCAGTAGCGTGGCCTCCCGGACCAGCCCGCCTCTGCTAATTGCCCCCCTCCTAGCAGATGTGTGAATGACAAAACCTTTTGATGTTGGGCAGTGCACAGCAGGTAATGGCTGTGAGTGTGAGTTCCTCAGGGAAAGATGTTAATCACGGGGGATTTCCTTATCCCATATGTAAAGTGGTATGGATTGGTATGGGTTTGGAACCTGTATTTATTTATGTAGCTGGTTTGATTGATATATGAATCCTGAATGGTATATGCAGGAAGGATGAGGAACATTTGTTTGAGAAATCAAATGCAAACCGTATTTTGAAGCTATGTGAAAAATATATCAATGGCGAAGTGTAAAGTCCCAAGTGGTAAGGAATGAAGTTTAAATGACACCAAACATTGTGTGTGACAGGAACGAGGAAATTGCTTCATGCACTTATATCCTTTTACAATGTAATTTATTTATATTTTGTAAGAAACCCTGGTTGGATGGAAAGGACTCAGGGGGTGAACTACCCCTGACATGTATTGTGGTTTAACTATATAAAAAGAGGAGGCCTGTGAGCTCCAAGTTGTGTTATACCAACTACTTTCTGCTGTAACATCTTGCTGTATGCTGTTGCCCCTAGCAATAGGGACGGGTTCTCTTTAGAACTATTGCAAATAAACATCATTTGCCTCCAGAAGACCGCTTCATCTTGTGACCTGCTGGGCTAGGCGAAACCTAGCTCCGTTTTCTGGCTGTACAGGGTGTAACCAGCGTCTCCAAGTTCCGCCTTCCACCAGCTACCTGCAGAGGCCTAGTCAAGCGACTAGTGCGGATTCGTCAGCACCACACAGGTGTGGTAAGGCAGCGTGTTAACACATACAGAGCAGAACCGTGGTTCCAAACGCCACGGCAGTTTAGGAGTTTGGTGGTGGCAGTGTAAACCCGCCCACTTCGCATTTGGTGGAGTCAGTAACAGGCGGTTACTGACGGTTTGCGGGAATCCCCATGTGGCTCCCGTGTGACCTAAACATCCATTCTGTGTACTGGGGACCGGACGCGAAAGTGGTGAGGGCTTTCATACGGGGCCATCCGGTCACAGGAATAAATTAATTTTTTCCCCTCAAACGGACGGACGGCGGCGGCTGGTGATGATGCGGGAGCGCACATCAGCACTCTTCGCTCGGCCATACACACTAGAAGATTTTGAGCACATCGTGTGTATGTATCTTTAGAGTTGCAAATACCCCAAATCTATGGAGGCGTACACTTTTCCTTGTTGGCAATTGCCCTGCCGGTTTGTGTATTTTACAATGAGCGTATGGGCCTACAGCCAACTCCACATGAGGCCCATACAAAGAGACTTACTGCCTGACCGTTGTGTATATCTGACAGCGTTAGACGTTTCCTTGCCCCCGCCTCTCTTCCACGCCGCTGTCAGGTGCAGCCTACGTTCCGTATATCAGCTGCCCAGTATAAGTAATGGGAGGGCACTAATTATTTCTTCTGTTCTGTTGAAGGTTACCGGGATGCCCAGGTTGGATGGATGCAGATAGTAGAGGACCCACATGAGAGGGAGTCAGAGAGAGGACGTTTGTCTCCATTTGGAAACACACATGGATCTTGCAGGGTAGCTCAGTTCCTGGTCATTTATGCCCCCAGGCGGGGTATTCTGGAGGTCTGGAGCACACAGCAAGGACCTCGTGTGGGGGCTTTCAATGTGGGAAAACACTGCAGGTGAGGAATGTTTGTATACGTATATGATGTATATAACGTGCTTATTAATATGCTCTGATCTTTTACAAGACCCTGTCCTGTATAACTGCAGTGGATCAGAGCTCGCATATAACAAGGCATAGCCTCATGTGACTGTAGTGGATCAGAGCTCGCATATAACAAGGCATAGCCCCATGTGACTGTAGTGGATCAGAGCTCGCATATAACAAGGCATAGCCTCATGTGACTGTAGTGGATTAGAGCTCGCATATAACAAGGCATAGCCTCATGTGACTGTAGTGGATCAGAGCTCGCATATAACAAGACATAGCCTCATGTGACTGTAGTGGATCAGAGCTCGCATATAACAAGGCATAGCCTCATGTGACTGTAGTGGATTAGAGCTCGCATATAACAAGGCATAGCCTCATGTGACTGTAGTGGATCAGAGCTCGCATAGAACAAGGCATAGCCTCATGTGACTGTAGTGGATCAGAGCTCGCATATAACAAGGCATAGCCTCATGTGACTGTAGTGGATCAGAGCTCGCATATAACAAGGCATAGCCTCATGTGACTGTAGTGGATCAGAGCTCGCATATAACAAGGCATAGCCTCATGTGACTGTAGTGGATTAGAGCTCGCATATAACAAGGCATAGCCTCATGTGACTGTAGTGGATCAGAGCTCGCATATAACAAGGCATAGCCTCATGTGACTGTAGTGGATCAGAGCTCGCATATAACAAGGCATAGCCCCATGTGACTGTAGTGGATCAGAGCTCGCATATAACAAGGCATAGCCTCATGTGACTGTAGTGGATTAGAGCTCGCATATAACAAGGCATAGCCTCATGTGACTGTAGTGGATCAGAGCTCGCATATAACAAGACATAGCCTCATGTGACTGTAGTGGATCAGAGCTCGCATATAACAAGGCATAGCCTCATGTGACTGTAGTGGATTAGAGCTCGCATATAACAAGGCATAGCCTCATGTGACTGTAGTGGATCAGAGCTCGCATAGAACAAGGCATAGCCTCATGTGACTGTAGTGGATCAGAGCTCGCATATAACAAGGCATAGCCTCATGTGACTGTAGTGGATCAGAGCTCGCATATAACAAGGCATAGCCTCATGTGACTGTAGTGGATCAGAGCTCGCATATAACAAGGCATAGCCTCATGTGACTGTAGTGGATTAGAGCTCGCATATAACAAGGCATAGCCTCATGTGACTGTAGTGGATTAGAGCTCGCATATAACAAGGCATAGTCTCATGTGACTGTAGTGGATTAGAGCTCGCATAGAACAAGGCATAGCCTCATGTGACTGTAGTGGATTAGAGCTCGCATATAGCAAGGCATAGCCTCATGTGACTGTAGTGGATCAGAGCTCGCATAGAACAAGGCATAGCCTCATGTGACTGTAGTGGATTAGAGCTCGCATATAACAAGGCATAGCCTCATGTGACTGTAGTGGATCAGAGCTCGCATATAACAAGGCATAGCCCCATGTGACTGTAGTGGATCAGAGCTCGCATATAACAAGGCATAGCCTCATGTGACTGTAGTGGATCAGAGCTCGCATATAACAAGGCATAGCCCCATGTGACTGTAGTGGATCAGAGCTCGCATATAACAAGGCATAGCCTCATGTGACTGTAGTGGATCAGAGCTCGCATAGAACAAGGCATAGCCTCATGTGACTGTAGTGGATCAGAGCTCGCATATAACAAGGCATAGCCTCATGTGACTGTAGTGGATCAGAGCTCGCATATAACAAGGCATAGCCTCATGTGACTGTAGTGGATCAGAGCTCGCATATAACAAGGCATAGCCTCATGTGACTGTAGTGGATCAGAGCTCGCATATAACAAGGCATAGCCTCATGTGACTGTAGTGGATCAGAGCTCGCATATAACAAGGCATAGCCCCATGTGACTGTAGTGGATCAGAGCTCGCATATAACAAGGCATAGCCTCATGTGACTGTAGTGGATCAGAGCTCGCATAGAACAAGGCATAGCCTCATGTGACTGTAGTGGATCAGAGCTCGCATATAACAAGGCATAGCCTCATGTGACTGTAGTGGATCAGAGCTCGCATATAACAAGGCATAGCCTCATGTGACTGTAGTGGATCAGAGCTCGCATATAACAAGGCATAGCCTCATGTGACTGTAGTGGATTAGAGCTCGCATATAACAAGGCATAGCCTCATGTGACTGTAGTGGATCAGAGCTCGCATATAACAAGACATAGCCTCATGTGACTGTAGTGGATTAGAGCTCGCATATAACAAGGCATAGCCTCATGTGACTGTAGTGGATTAGAGCTCGCATATAACAAGGCATAGCCTCATGTGACTGTAGTGGATTAGAGCTCGCATATAACAAGGCATAGTCTCATGTGACTGTAGTGGATTAGAGCTCGCATAGAACAAGGCATAGCCTCATGTGACTGTAGTGGATTAGAGCTCGCATATAGCAAGGCATAGCCTCATGTGACTGTAGTGGATCAGAGCTCGCATAGAACAAGGCATAGCCTCATGTGACTGTAGTGGATTAGAGCTCGCATATAACAAGGCATAGCCTCATGTGACTGTAGTGGATCAGAGCTCGCATATAACAAGGCATAGCCTCATGTGACTGTAGTGGATCAGAGCTCGCATATAACAAGGCATAGCCTCATGTGACTGTAGTGGATTAGAGCTCGCATAGAACAAGGCATAGTCTCATGTGACTGTAGTGGATCAGAGCTCGCATATAACAAGGCATAGCCTCATGTGACTGCAGTGGATCAGAGCTCGCATATAACAAGGCATAGCCTCATGTGACTGCAGTGGATCAGAGCTCGCATATAACAAGGCATAGCCTCATGTGACTGTAGTGGATTAGAGCTCGCATATAACAAGGCATAGCCTCATGTGACTGTAGTGGATCAGAGCTCGCATAGAACAAGGCATAGCCTCATGTGACTGTAGTGGATCAGAGCTCGCATATAACAAGGCATAGCCTCATGTGACTGTAGTGGATCAGAGCTCGCATATAACAAGGCATAGCCTCATGTGACTGTAGTGGATCAGAGCTCGCATATAACAAGGCATAGCCTCATGTGACTGTAGTGGATTAGAGCTCGCATATAACAAGGCATAGCCTCATGTGACTGTAGTGGATTAGAGCTCGCATATAACAAGGCATAGTCTCATGTGACTGTAGTGGATTAGAGCTCGCATAGAACAAGGCATAGCCTCATGTGACTGTAGTGGATTAGAGCTCGCATATAGCAAGGCATAGCCTCATGTGACTGTAGTGGATCAGAGCTCGCATAGAACAAGGCATAGCCTCATGTGACTGTAGTGGATTAGAGCTCGCATATAACAAGGCATAGCCTCATGTGACTGTAGTGGATCAGAGCTCGCATATAACAAGGCATAGCCTCATGTGACTGTAGTGGATCAGAGCTCGCATATAACAAGGCATAGCCTCATGTGACTGTAGTGGATTAGAGCTCGCATAGAACAAGGCATAGTCTCATGTGACTGTAGTGGATCAGAGCTCGCATATAACAAGGCATAGCCTCATGTGACTGCAGTGGATCAGAGCTCGCATATAACAAGGCATAGCCTCATGTGACTGCAGTGGATCAGAGCTCGCATATAACAAGGCATAGCCTCATGTGACTGTAGTGGATCAGAGCTCGCATAGAACAAGGCATAGCCTCATGTGACTGCAGTGGATCAGAGCTCGCATATAACAAGGCATAGCCTCATGTGACTGCAGTGGATCAGAGCTCGCATATAACAAGGCATAGCCTCATGTGACTGTAGTGGATCAGAGCTCGCATATAACAAGGCATAGCCCCATGTGACTGCAGTGGATCAGAGCTCGCATATAACAAGGCATAGCCTCATGTGACTGCAGTGGATCAGAGCTCGCATATAACAAGGCATAGCCTCATGTGACAGCAGTGGATCAGAGCTCGCATATAACAAGGCATAGCCTCATGTGACAGCAGTGGATCAGAGCTCGCATATAACAAGGCATAGCCTCATGTGACAGCAGTGGATCAGAGCTCGCATATAACAAGGCATAGCCTCATGTGACAGCAGTGGATCAGAGCTCGCATATAACAAGGCATAGCCTCATGTGACTGTAGTGGATTAGAGCTCGCATATAGCAAGGCATAGCCTCATGTGACTGTAGTGGATTAGAGCTCGCATATAACAAGGCATAGCCTCATGTATGCGAGCTCTGATCCACTACAGTCACATGAGGCTATGCCTTGTTATATGCGAGCTCTGGTCCACTACAGTCACAACAAGGCATAGCCTCATGTGACTGTAGTGGATCAGAGCTCGCATATAACAAGGCATAGCCTCATGTGACTGTAGTGGATTAGAGCTCGCATAGAACAAGGCATAGTCTCATGTGACTGTAGTGGATCAGAGCTCGCATATAACAAGGCATAGCCTCATGTGACTGTAGTGGATCAGAGCTCGCATAGAACAAGGCATAGCCTCATGTGACTGCAGTGGATCAGAGCTCGCATATAACAAGGCATAGCCTCATGTGACTGCAGTGGATCAGAGCTCGCATATAACAAGGCATAGCCTCATGTGACTGTAGTGGATCAGAGCTCGCATATAACAAGGCATAGCCCCATGTGACTGCAGTGGATCAGAGCTCGCATATAACAAGGCATAGCCTCATGTGACTGCAGTGGATCAGAGCTCGCATATAACAAGGCATAGCCTCATGTGACAGCAGTGGATCAGAGCTCGCATATAACAAGGCATAGCCTCATGTGACTGTAGTGGATCAGAGCTCGCATAGAACAAGGCATAGCCTCATGTGACTGTAGTGGATCAGAGCTCGCATAGAACAAGGCATAGCCTCATGTGACTGTAGTGGATCAGAGCTCGCATATAACAAGGCATAGCCTCATGTGACTGTAGTGGATCAGAGCTCGCATATAACAAGGCATAGCCCCATGTGACTGTAGTGGATCAGAGCTCGCATAGAACAAGGCATAGCCTCATGTGACTGTAGTGGATCAGAGCTCGCATAGAACAAGGCATAGCCTCATGTGACTGTAGTGGATCAGAGCTCGCATAGAACAAGGCATAGCCTCATGTGACTGTAGTGGATCAGAGCTCGCATATAACAAGGCATAGCCTCATGTGACTGTAGTGGATCAGAGCTCGCATATAACAAGGCATAGCCTCATGTGACTGTAGTGGATTAGAACTCGCATATAACAAGGCATAGCCCCATGTGACTGTAGTGGATCAGAGCTCGCATATAACAAGGCATAGCCTCATGTGACTGTAGTGGATTAGAACTCGCATATAACAAGGCATAGCCCCATGTGACTGCAGTGGATCAGAGCTTGCATAGAACAAGGCATAGCCTCATGTGACTGTAGTGGATCAGAGCTCGTATATAACAAGGCATAGCCCCATGTGACTGTAGTGGATCAGAGCTTGCATATAACAAGGCATAGCCTCATGTGACTGTAGTGGATCAGAGCTCGCATATAACAAGGCATAGCCTCATGTGACTGCAGTGGATCAGAGCTCGCATATAGCAAGGCATAGCCTCATGTGACTGTAGTGGATTAGAGCTCGCATATAGCAAGGCATAGCCTCATGTGACTGTAGTGGATTAGAGCTCGCATATAACAAGGCATAGCCTCATGTGACTGTAGTGGATCAGAGCTCGCATATAACAAGGCATAGCCTCATGTGACTGTAGTGGATCAGAGCTCGCATATAACAAGGCATAGCCTCATGTGACTGTAGTGGATTAGAGCTCGCATATAACAAGGCATAGCCTCATGTGACTGTAGTGGATCAGAGCTCGCATATAACAAGGCATAGCCTCATGTGACTGTAGTGGATTAGAGCTCGCATAGAACAAGGCATAGTCTCATGTGACTGTAGTGGATCAGAGCTCGCATATAACAAGGCATAGCCTCATGTGACTGTAGTGGATCAGAGCTCGCATAGAACAAGGCATAGCCTCATGTGACTGCAGTGGATCAGAGCTCGCATATAACAAGGCATAGCCTCATGTGACTGCAGTGGATCAGAGCTCGCATATAACAAGGCATAGCCTCATGTGACTGTAGTGGATCAGAGCTCGCATATAACAAGGCATAGCCCCATGTGACTGCTGTGGATCAGAGCTCGCATATAACAAGGCATAGCCTCATGTGACTGCAGTGGATCAGAGCTCGCATATAACAAGGCATAGCCTCATGTGACAGCAGTGGATCAGAGCTCGCATATAACAAGGCATAGCCTCATGTGACTGTAGTGGATCAGAGCTCGCATAGAACAAGGCATAGCCTCATGTGACTGTAGTGGATCAGAGCTCGCATAGAACAAGGCATAGCCTCATGTGACTGTAGTGGATCAGAGCTCGCATATAACAAGGCATAGCCTCATGTGACTGTAGTGGATCAGAGCTCGCATATAACAAGGCATAGCCCCATGTGACTGTAGTGGATCAGAGCTCGCATAGAACAAGGCATAGCCTCATGTGACTGTAGTGGATCAGAGCTCGCATAGAACAAGGCATAGCCTCATGTGACTGTAGTGGATCAGAGCTCGCATATAACAAGGCATAGCCTCATGTGACTGCAGTGGATCAGAGCTCGCATAGAACAAGGCATAGCCATATGTGACTGTAGTGGATTAAAACTCGCATAGAACAAGGCATAGCCTCATGTGACTGTAGTGGACCAGAGCTCGCATATAACAAGGCATAGCCTCATGTGACTGTAGTGGACCAGAGCTCGCATATAACAAGGCATAGCCTCATGTGACTGTAGTGGATCAGAGCTCGCATATAACAAGGCATAGCCTCATGTGACTGCAGTGGATCAGAGCTCGCATAGAACAAGGCATAGCCTCATGTGACTGTAGTGGATTAAAACTCGCATAGAACAAGGCATAGCCTCATGTGACTGTAGTGGATCAGAGCTCGCATATAACAAGGCATAGCCTCATGTGACTGTAGTGGATTAGAGCTCGCATAGAACAAGGCATAGCTTCATGTGACTGTAGTGGATTAGAGCTCGCATATAACAAGGCATAGCCTCATGTGACTGTAGTGGATCAGAGCTCGCATATAACAAGGCATAGCCTCATGTGACTGTAGTGGATCAGAACTCGCATATAACAAGGCATAGCCTCATGTGACTGTAGTGGATTAGAACTCGCATATAACAAGGCATAGCCCCATGTGACTGCAGTGGATCAGAGCTCGCATAGAACAAGGCATAGCCTCATGTGACTGTAGTGGATCAGAGCTCGTATATAACAAGGCATAGCCCCATGTGACTGTAGTGGATCAGAGCTCGCATATAACAAGGCATAGCCTCATGTGACTGTAGTGGATCAGAGCTCGCATATAACAAGGTATAGCCCCATGTGACTGTAGTGGATCAGAGCTCGCATATAACAAGGTATAGCCCCATGTGACTGTAGTGGATCAGAGCTCGCATATAACAAGGCATAGCCCCATGTGACTGTAGTGGATCAGAGCTCGCATATAACAAGGCATAGCCTCATGTGACTGTAGTGGATTAGAACTCGCATATAACAAGGCATAGCCCCATGTGACTGTAGTGGATCAGAGCTCGCATATAACAAGGCATAGCCTCATGTGACTGTAGTGGATCAGAGCTCGCATAGAACAAGGCATAGCCTCATGTGACTGTAGTGGATCAGAGCTCGCATATAACAAGGCATAGCCTCATGTGACTGCAGTGGATCAGAGCTCGCATAGAACAAGGCATAGCCACATGTGACTGTAGTGGATTAAAACTCGCATAGAACAAGGCATAGCCTCATGTGACTGTAGTGGACCAGAGCTCGCATATAACAAGGCATAGCCTCATGTGACTGTAGTGGACCAGAGCTCGCATATAACAAGGCATAGCCTCATGTGACTGTAGTGGATCAGAGCTCGCATATAACAAGGCATAGCCTCATGTGACTGCAGTGGATCAGAGCTCGCATAGAACAAGGCATAGCCTCATGTGACTGTAGTGGATTAAAACTCGCATAGAACAAGGCATAGCCTCATGTGACTGTAGTGGATTAAAACTCGCATAGAACAAGGCATAGCCTCATGTGACTGTAGTGGACCAGAGCTCGCATATAACAAGGCATAGCCTCATGTGACTGTAGTGGACCAGAGCTCGCATATAACAAGGCATAGCCTCATGTGACTGTAGTGGATCAGAGCTCGCATATAACAAGGCATAGCCTCATGTGACTGCAGTGGATCAGAGCTCGCATAGAACAAGGCATAGCCTCATGTGACTGTAGTGGATTAAAACTCGCATAGAACAAGGCATAGCCTCATGTGACTGTAGTGGATCAGAGCTCGCATATAACAAGGCATAGCCTCATGTGACTGTAGTGGATTAGAGCTCGCATAGAACAAGGCATAGCTTCATGTGACTGTAGTGGATTAGAGCTCGCATATAACAAAGCATAGCCTCGTGTGACTGTAGTGGATCAGAGCTCGCATATAACAAGGCATAGCCTCATGTGACTGTAGTGGATCAGAACTCGCATATAACAAGGCATAGCCTCATGTGACTGTAGTGGATCAGAGCTCGCATATAACAAGTCATAGCCTCATGTGACTGTAGTGGATCAGAGCTCGCATATAACAAGGCATAGTCTCATGTGACTGTAGTGGATTAGAGCTCGCATAGAACAAGGCATAGCCTCATGTGACTGTAGTGGATCAGAGCTCGCATATAACAAGGCATAGTCTCATGTGACTGTAGTGGATTAGAGCTCGCATATAACAAGGCATAGCCTCATGTGACTGTAGTGGATCAGAGCTCGCATATAACAAGGCATAGCCCCATGTGACTGTAGTGGATCAGAGCTCGCATATAACAAGGCATAGCCTCATGTGACTGTAGTGGATCAGAGCTCGCATATAACAAGGCATAGCCTCATGTGACTGTAGTGGATCAGAGCTCGCATATAACAAGGCATAGCCTCATGTGACTGTAGTGGATTAGAGCTTGCATATAACAAGGCATAGCCTCATGTGACTGTAGTGGATCAGAACTCGCATATAACAAGGCATAGCCTCATGTGACTGTAGTGGATCAGAGCTCGCATATAACAAGGCATAGCCCCATGTGACTGTAGTGGATCAGAGCTCGCATATAACAAGGCATAGCCTCATGTGACTGTAGTGGATTAGAACTCGCATATAACAAGGCATAGCCCCATGTGACTGCAGTGGATCAGAGCTCGCATAGAACAAGGCATAGCCTCATGTGACTGTAGTGGATCAGAGCTCGTATATAACAAGGCATAGCCCCATGTGACTGTAGTGGATCAGAGCTTGCATATAACAAGGCATAGCCTCATGTGACTGTAGTGGATCAGAGCTCGCATATAACAAGGTATAGCCCCATGTGACTGTAGTGGATCAGAGCTCGCATATAACAAGGCATAGCCCCATGTGACTGTAGTGGATCAGAGCTCGCATATAACAAGGCATAGCCTCATGTGACTGTAGTGGATTAGAACTCGCATATAACAAGGCATAGCCCCATGTGACTGTAGTGGATCAGAGCTCGCATATAACAAGGCATAGCCTCATGTGACTGTAGTGGATCAGAGCTCGCATATAACAAGGCATAGCCTCATGTGACTGCAGTGGATCAGAGCTCGCATAGAACAAGGCATAGCCTCATGTGACTGTAGTGGATTAAAACTCGCATAGAACAAGGCATAGCCTCATGTGACTGTAGTGGACCAGAGCTCGCATAGAACAAGGCATAGCCTCATGTGACTGTAGTGGACCAGAGCTCGCATATAACAAGGCATAGCCTCATGTGACTGTAGTGGATCAGAGCTCGCATATAACAAGGCATAGCCTCATGTGACTGCAGTGGATCAGAGCTCGCATAGAACAAGGCATAGCCTCATGTGACTGTAGTGGATTAAAACTCGCATAGAACAAGGCATAGCCTCATGTGACTGTAGTGGATCAGAGCTCGCATATAACAAGGCATAGCCTCATGTGACTGTAGTGGATCAGAGCTCGCATAGAACAAGGCATAGCTTCATGTGACTGTAGTGGATTAGAGCTCGCATATAACAAGGCATAGCCTCATGTGACTGTAGTGGATCAGAGCTCGCATATAACAAGGCATAGCCTCATGTGACTGTAGTGGATCAGAACTCGCATATAACAAGGCATAGCCTCATGTGACTGTAGTGGATCAGAGCTCGCATATAACAAGGCATAGTCTCATGTGACTGTAGTGGATTAGAGCTCGCATAGAACAAGGCATAGCCTCATGTGACTGTAGTGGATCAGAGCTCGCATATAACAAGGCATAGTCTCATGTGACTGTAGTGGATTAGAGCTCGCATATAACAAGGCATAGCCTCATGTGACTGTAGTGGATCAGAGCTCGCATATAACAAGGCATAGCCCCATGTGACTGTAGTGGATCAGAGCTCGCATATAACAAGGCATAGCCTCATGTGACTGTAGTGGATCAGAGCTCGCATATAACAAGGCATAGCCTCATGTGACTGTAGTGGATCAGAGCTCGCATATAACAAGGCATAGCCTCATGTGACTGTAGTGGATTAGAGCTTGCATATAACAAGGCATAGCCTCATGTGACTGTAGTGGATCAGAACTCGCATATAACAAGGCATAGCCTCATGTGACTGTAGTGGATCAGAGCTCGCATATAACAAGGCATAGCCTCATGTGACTGTAGTGGATCAGAACTCGCATATAACAAGGCATAGCCTCATGTGACTGTAGTGGATTAGAGCTCGCATAGAACAAGGCATAGCCTCATGTGACTGTAGTGGATCAGAGCTCGCATATAACAAGGCATAGCCTCGTGTGACGCAGTAGGTGTAGTTACCATGTGTCCGGAAACCATTCTCTACATACATGTAGCCTGCGTGGCAGGAGCCCTTCTTTGTAGCTGGGGCTGTTGATACTCTGGAGGAGCTATAGGACTCTCAGAGCTTCCAATGACTACTGAGGGCCACGTGAGCTTACAATTACTTTCTTTGTGGTACCTCATAACATAGCACAGCTATTAGAATGTATCCTGTTATTTTACATGCAGAAAGATTCAGATTTTTGCTAGTTCTTGTTGGAGCTTCTCCTGTTGCAGTCTGCGCAATGACACGTCAGGATCCATTGTATTCCTGTCACAGAGGCTCATGACGTAATGTGGCTCTGCTGGAACAGCGCATACAATGGCAATGTCTCATTCTGTCTTCTTTCAGATTGCTGTACCCTGGCTATAAGATCATGGGTTTAAATAATGTGACCAGTCAGGGTTGGCAGCCGCAGACTTACCAGATATGTCTTATTGACCCAGTCTCGGGAAATGTGAGGACTGTGAACATCCCGTTCCACTTAGCTCTAAGGTAAGAGAAGACACAAAGCTCTCAGAATAATTTATATACTTTTATTCACAGCATAACATAAATATCAGTACTAAACAGTCATTAAATCAAGAACACGAAGAAGAAGAAGAAGCAGACCAAAGTTCCATTCTGTAGTACCATGACGTGTGCTGTGTATTACTATATGTGGTACCGTGACGTGTGTACGTGTGCTGTGTGTTACTATATGTGGTACCATGACGTGTGCTGTGTATTCTGTGGCGTCATGACGTGTGTACGTGTGCTGTGTATTACTATATGTGGTACCATGACGTGTGTACGTGTGCTGTGTATTACTATATGTGGTACCATGATGTGTGTACGTGTGCTGTGTATTATTATATGTGGTACCATGACGTGTTGTGAATTTCAGATTAATTTCTAATAAATATCTAAAATGCCAGCGTTAATATATGTTGCGGACGCAAGGCACATCTTATTACTATGTACGATAAAAGTGCGCTGTACGTTGCAAACACTACATCCCTTAAGAGAAAACAAGTACACGCACACATTGTCTGAGTTCCAACGCTCATTGATGTATATATTTGATAGTAAAAGGATATGTATACAATATATCACATGCACAGTATATATCATTCATTTATAAAGTTACAATTACACAAGAAGGAGATAGATACAAAAGAATCCATCACAGCTACAGTGGGCATACTTCATCATATTTGCTCAATGCACCCTCCGCTCCATATCTCTCTCTCTCTCTCAGCAAAAACAAACAGCAACTGAAACTGCAACCTTGCAAAACAGAACTTCTTGTCTCACTCAAATCACCTATATACTATGTATATTGGGGGAGTACAGGTCTGAGACTGAGTCTTCTGTTATTGGTCCAGGGTAGGGAACTTTCTCATTCATGATGTGTTATTGGTCAGTTCATATGCAAGCAATGTCCAGCCTTGAAGAAGACATCATAGGGGTTGGGCACTGGTTTCCTTGGAATGTTCTTTGTTGTCATTGAATGTGGCTTCATATTCCTACATTCAATCATAACTACTCATTGCAATGTGCTACAATCTAATCACCGCTATCAAACTAAAACGCTCATTCCCTTGATCATTTTGACACCAAGCATGACATGTTTATCTTATTCCGTTCCATTAATACATATACATGATGTTATACTCCATTATATAATTTAAAACATTATAATCTCTGGTGTTTGACATGTTTAATTTATGTGGGGTATGAAATGTGTTGAATATATCTTTGTGGCGTGTCTGTGTGAGTGTGTATACTACCATATATCGCTGTGCACGCTGTGCATATTCGCACGCACAGCGACTCATCCGCGTGGACTTTGTATAATTTCTGTATGTAATATTTTTGACTTTGACAGTATGTACGTGTGTTGTGTATTACTATATGTGGTACCATGACGTGTGTATGTGTGCTGTGTATTACTATATGTGGTACCATGATGTGTGTACGTGTGCTGTGTATTACTATATGTGGTATCATGTGTGTACGTGTGCTATGTATTACTATATGTGGTATCATGACGTGTGTACGTGTGCTGTGTATTACTATATGTGGTACCATGACGTGTGTACGTGTGCTATGTATTACTATATGTGGTACCATGACGTGTGTACGTGTGCTGTGTATTACTATATGTGGTATCATGACGTGTGTACGTGTGCTGTGTATTACTATATGTGGTACCATGATGTGTGTACGTGTGCTGTGTATTACTATATGTGGTACCATGATGTGTGTACGTGTGCTGTGTATTACTATATGTGGTACCATGATGTGTGTACGTGTGCTGTGTATTACTATATGTGGTACCATGATGTGTGTACGTGTGCTGTGTATTACTATATGTGGTACCATGACGTGTGTACGTGTGCTGTGTATTACTATATGTGGTACCATGATGTGTGAACGTGTGCTGTGTATTACTATATGTGGTACCATGATGTGTGAACGTGTGCTGTGTATTACTATATGTGGTACCATGACGTGTGTACGTGTGCTGTGTATTACTATATGTGGTACCATGATGTGTGTACGTGTGCTGTGTATTACTATATGTGGTACCATGACGTGTGTACGTGTGCTGTGTATTACTATATGTGGTACCATGATGTGTGTACCTGTGCTGTGTATTACTATATGTGGTACCATGATGTGTGTACGTGTGCTGTGTATTACTATATGTGGTACCATGATGTGTGAACGTGTGCTGTGTATTACTATATGTGGTACCATGATGTGTGAACGTGTGCTGTGTATTACTATATGTGGTACCATGATGTGTGTACGTGTGCTGTGTATTACTATATGTGGTACCATGACGTGTGTACGTGTGCTGTGTATTACTATATGTGGTACCATGACGTGTGTACGTGTGCTGTGTATTACTATATGTGGTACCATGATGTGTGTACCTGTGCTGTGTATTACTATATGTGGTACCATGATGTGTGTACGTGTGCTGTGTATTACTATATGTGGTACCATGATGTGTGTACGTGTGCTGTGTATTACTATATGTGGTACCATGATGTGTGTACCTGTGCTGTGTATTACTATATGTGGTATCATGACGTGTGTACGTGTGCTGTGTATTACTATATGTGGTACCATGACGTGTGTACGTGTGCTGTGTATTACTATATGTGGTACCATGATGTGTGAACGTGTGCTGTGTATTACTATATGTGGTACCATGATGTGTGTACGTGTGCTGTGTATTACTATATGTGGTATCATGATGTGTGTACGTGTGCTGTGTATTACTATATGTGGTACCATGATGTGTGAACGTGTGCTGTGTATTACTATATGTGGTACCATGATGTGTGTACGTGTGCTGTGTATTACTATATGTGGTACCATGATGTGTGAACGTGTGCTGTGTATTACTATATGTGGTACCATGATGTGTGTACGTGTGCTGTGTATTACTATATGTGGTACCATGACGTGTGTACGTGTGCTGTGTATTACTATATGTGGTACCATGACGTGTGTACGTGTGCTGTGTATTACTATATGTGGTACCATGATGTGTGTACCTGTGCTGTGTATTACTATATGTGGTACCATGATGTGTGTACGTGTGCTGTGTATTACTATATGTGGTACCATGATGTGTGTACGTGTGCTGTGTATTACTATATGTGGTACCATGATGTGTGTACGTGTGCTGTGTATTACTATATGTGGTACCATGACGTGTGTACGTGTGCTGTGTATTACTATATGTGGTACCATGATGTGTGTACGTGTGCTGTGTATTACTATATGTGGTACCATGATGTGTGTACGTGTGCTGTGTATTACTATATGTGGTACCATGACGTGTGTACGTGTGCTGTGTATTACTATATGTGGTACCATGATGTGTGTACGTGTGCTGTGTATTACTATATGTGGTACCATGATGTGTGAACGTGTGCTGTGTATTACTATATGTGGTACCATGATGTGTGTACGTGTGCTGTGTATTACTATATGTGGTACCATGATGTGTGAACGTGTGCTGTGTATTACTATATGTGGTACCATGATGTGTGTACGTGTGCTGTGTATTACTATATGTGGTACCATGATGTGTGTACCTGTGCTGTGTATTACTATATGTGGTACCATGATGTGTGTACGTGTGCTGTGTATTACTATATGTGGTACCATGATGTTTGTACATGGGCTGTGTATTCTGTAGTACAATGGTGTGTACATGGGCTGTGTAGTCTGTGGTAGCATGGTGTGTGTACATGGGCTATGTGTTCTGTGGTAGTATGGTGTGTGTACATGGGCTATGTGTTCTGTGGTAGCATGGTGTGTGTACATGGGCTATGTGTTCTGTGGTAGCATGGTGTGTGTACATGGGCTATGTGTTCTGTGGTAGTATGGTGTGTGTACATACTCATTTATTCCTTTAGCATCATTAAGAGCCTGTTGTCACGGCTGCTTCTTCTGGCGTTTGTCCATCAAAGATTTTATGCAAATGCCGCTACAGAGTCCTTCCTGGCGTACAGCCGTGTGTTACACTGATGCCACTACAGAGTCCTTCCTGGCATACAGCCGTGTGTTACACTGATGCCACTACAGAGTCCTTCCTGGCGTACAGCCGTGTGTTACACTGATGCCACTACAGAGTCCTTCCTGGCGTACAGCCGTGTGTTACACTGATGCCACTGCAGAGTCCTTCCTGGCGTACAGCCGTGTGTTACACTGATGCCACTACAGAGTCCTTCCTGGCGTACAGCCGTGTGTTACACTGATGCCACTACAGAGTCCTTCCTGGCGTACATCCATGTGTTACACTGATGCCACTACAGAGTCCTTCCTGGCGTACATCCATGTGTTACACTGATGCCACTACAGAGTCCTTCCTGGCGTACAGCCGTGTGTTACACTGATGCCACTACAGAGCCCTTCCTGGCGTACATCCGTGTGTTACACTGATGCCACTACAGAGTCCTTCCTGGCGTACATCCGTGTGTTACACTGATGCCGCTACAGAGTCCTTCCTGGCGTACAGCCGTGTGTTAGACTGATGCCACTACAGAGTCCTTCCTGGCGTACAGCCGTGTGTTAGACTGATGCCACTGCAGAGTCCTTCCTGGCGTACAGCCGTGTGTTACACTGATGCCACTACAGAGTCCTTCCTGGCGTACATCCGTGTGTTACACTGATGCCACTACAGAGTCCTTCCAGAGTCCTTCCTGGCGTACATCCGTGTGTTACACTGATGCCACTGCAGAGTCCTTCCAGAGTCCTTCCTGGCGTACATCCATGTGTTACACTGATGCCACTACAGAGTCCTTCCTGGCGTACAGCCGTGTGTTACACTGATGCCGCTACAGAGTCCTTCCTGGCGTACAGCCGTGTGTTAGACTGATGCCACTACAGAGTCCTTCCTGGCGTACATCCGCGTGTTACACTGATGCCACTACAGAGTCCTTCCTGGCGTACATCCGCGTGTTACACTGATGCCACTACAGAGTCCTTCCTGGCGTACATCAATGTGTTACACTGATGCCACTACAGAGTCCTTCCTGGCGTACAGCCGTGTGTTACACTGATGCCACTACAGAGCCCTTCCTGGCGTACATCCGTGTGTTACACTGATGCCACTGCAGAGTCCTTCCTGGCGTACAGCCGTGTGTTACACTGATGCCGCTACAGAGTCCTTCCTGGCGTACATCCGTGTGTTAAACTGATGCCACTACAGAGTCCTTCCTGGCGTACAGCCGTGTGTTACACTGATGCCACTACAGAGTCCTTCCTGGCGTACAGCCGTGTGTTACACTGATGCCACTACAGAGTCCTTCCTGGCGTACAGCCGTGTATTAGACTGATGCCGCTACAGAGTCCTTCCTGGCGTACAGCCGTGTGTTACACTGATGCCGCTACAGAGTCCTTCCTGGCGTACAGCCGTGTGTTACACTGATGCCGCTACAGAGTCCTTCCTGGCGTACAGCCGTGTGTTAGACTGATGCCACTACAGAGTCCTTCCTGGCGTACATCCGCGTGTTACACTGATGCCACTACAGAGTCCTTCCTGGCGTACATCCGCGTGTTACACTGATGCCACTACAGAGTCCTTCCTGGCGTACATCCGCGTGTTACACTGATGCCACTACAGAGTCCTTCCTGGCGTACAGCCGTGTGTTACACTGATGCAACTACAGAGTCCTTCCTGGCGTACATCCGCGTGTTACACTGATGCCACTACAGAGTCCTTCCTGGCGTACAGCCGCGTGTTACACTGATGCCACTACAGAGTCCTTCCTGGCGTACAGCCGTGTGTTACACTGATGCCGCTACAGAGTCCTTCCTGGCGTACATCCGTGTGTTACACAGAGTCCTTCCTGGCGTACAGCCGTGTGTTACACAGAGTCCTTCCTGGCGTACAGCCGTGTGTTACACTGATGCCACTACAGAGTCCTTCCTGGCGTACAGCCGCGTGTTACACTGATGCCACTACAGAGTCCTTCCTGGCGTACAGCCGTGTGTTACACTGATGCCGCTACAGAGTCCTTCCTGGCGTACAGCCGTGTGTTACACAGAGTCCTTCCTGGCGTACATCCGCGTGTTACACAGAGTCCTTCCTGGCGTACAGCCGTGTGTTACACTGATGCCGCTACAGAGTCCTTCCTGGCGTACAGCCGTGTGTTACACAGAGTCCTTCCTGGCGTACAGCCGTGTGTTACACAGAGTCCTTCCTGGCGTACAGCCGTGTGTTAGACTGTGCGCACACTTTGAGTGTCGGTAGACGCTGTCATAGCATCTGGTGCCAGCTCTATGGCAGGTGAAGTGAATGATTGAGTGTCTGTGTATCCACACATGCCAGTGACACGCCCATAAGACGGGACCATGTATGTGTGCGTGTTCAGTCACGCACACTCTCGCATACACAGCGGTGCCTTTGTTCCTGCCCTCTGTGTAACGCATGCACCATTGGAGTTCTCACGGATTTATGCGCACGTGCTGTACTCTGCGAGCGTCTGCATTATGTGAGGCCTGGGTATGGATCATTGGGTCAGCAGTAAATAGGACAACTCCATATGTTCACCATGCAATAGGCAGACAGGGCCAATAGGACATAGAAGACAAAAGGTTAACAAGGAAATGGTCGACACAAAAAGTGGTTGACGCAAACCAATTATAATTTTCTTGTTAACAGACAAAAGTTTCTTTTTTATATTTTTTTACTTTAATTCCATTTTGTGAATGTATGCACCCCACTGCCTGCGCCAAGCGATCCCCAATAGGGAATTCCCTCTTACCGTCCGTAGCAGCCTTTTACCTTACCCAGCACACAATGTACGTGACTATGTAACTCTGCCTAATACCCAGCACTGGGCTCATCCAGGCATACTACAGCCTGTACTGCAGAGCTCTGTGCTGCACGCTGGGGCCACATACTCTAATTCATCATTGTATTATGTACGTGAATATATAACTCTGCCTAATACCCAGCACTGAGCTCATCCAGGCATACTACAGCCTGTACTGCAGAGCTCTGTGCTGCACGCTGGGGCCACATACTCTAATTCATCATTGTATTATGTACGTGACTATGTAACTCTGCCTAATACCCAGCACTGGGCTCATCCAGGCATACTACAGCCTGTACTGCAGAGCTCTGTGCTGCACGCTGGGGCCACATACTCTAATTCATCATTGTATTATGTACGTGACTATGTAACTCTGCCTAATACCCAGCACTGGGCTCATCCAGGCATACTACAGCCTGTACTGCAGAGCTCTGTGCTGCACGCTGGGGCCACATACTCTAATTCATCATTGTATTATGTACGTGACTATGTAACTGCCTAATACCCAGCACTGGGCTCATCCAGGCATACTACAGCCTGTACTGCAGAGCTCTGTGCTGCACGCTGGGGCCACATACTCTAATTCATCATTGTATTATGTACGTGAATATGTAACTCTGCCTAATACCCAGCACTGGGCTCATCCAGGCATACTACAGCCTGTACTGCAGAGCTCTGTGCTGCACGCTGGGGCCACATACTCTAATTCATCATTGTATTATGTACGTGAATATGTAACTCTGCCTAATACCCAGCACTGGGCTCATCCAGGCATACTACAGCCTGTACTGCAGATCTCTGTGCTGCACGCTGGGGCCACATACTCTAATTCATCATTGTATTATGTACGTGAATATGTAACTCTGCCTAATACCCAGCACTGGGCTCATCCAGGCATACTACAGCCTGTACTGCAGAGCTCTGTGCTGCACGCTGGGGCCACATACTCTAATTCATCATTGTATTATGTACGTGACTATATAACTCTGCCTAATACCCAGCACTGGGCTCATCCAGGCATACTACAGCCTGTACTGCAGAGCTCTGTGCTGCACGCTGGGGCCACATACTCTAATTCATCATTGTATTATGTACGTGAATATGTAACTCTGCCTAATACCTAGCACTGGGCTCATCCAGGCATACTACAGCCTGTACTGCAGAGCTCTGTGCTGCACGCTGGGGCCACATACTCTAATTCATCATTGTATTATGTACGTGACTATGTAACTCTGCCTAATACCCAGCACTGGGCTTATCCAGGCATACTACAGCCTGTACTGCAGAGCTCTGTGCTGCACGCTGGGGCCACATACTCTAATTCATCATTGTATTATGTACGTGACTATGTAACTCTGCCTAATACCCAGCACTGGGCTTATCCAGGCATACTACAGCCTGTACTGCAGAGCTCTGTGCTGCACGCTGGGGCCACATACTCTAATTCATCATTGTATTATGTACGTGACTATGTAACTCTGCCTAATACCCAGCACTGGGCTCATCCAGGCATACTACAGCCTGTACTGCAGAGCTCTGTGCTGCACTCTGGGGCCACATACTCTAATTCATCATTGTATTATGTACGTGACTATGTAACTCTGCCTAATACCCAGCACTGGGCTTATCCAGGCATACTACAGCCTGTACTGCAGATCTCTGTGCTGCACGCTGGGGCCACATACTCTAATTCATCATTGTATTATGTACGTGACTATGTAACTCTGCCTAATACCCAGCACTGGGCTCATCCAGGCATACTACAGCCTGTACTGCAGAGCTCTGTGCTGCACGCTGGGGCCACATACTCTAATTCATCATTGTATTATGTACGTGAATATGTAACTCTGCCTAATACCCAGCACTGGGCTCATCCAGGCATACTACAGCCTGTACTGCAGATCTCTGTGCTGCACGCTGGGGCCACATACTCTAATTCATCATTGTATTATGTACGTGACTATGTAACTCTGCCTAATACCCAGCACTGGGCTCATCCAGGCATACTACAGCCTGTACTGCAGAGCTCTGTGCTGCACGCTGGGGCCACATACTCTAATTCATCATTGTATTATGTACGTGAATATGTAACTCTGCCTAATACCCAGCACTGGGCTCATCCAGGCATACTACAGCCTGTACTGCAGAGCTCTGTGCTGCACGCTGGGGCCACATACTCTAATTCATCATTGTATTATGTACGTGACTGTGTAACTCTGCCTAATACCCAGCACTGGGCTCATCCAGGCATACTACAGCCTGTACTGCAGAGCTCTGTGCTGCACGCTGGGGCCACATACTCTAATTCATCATTGTATTATGTACGTGAATATGTAACTCTGCCTAATACCCAGCACTGGGCTCATCCAGGCATACTACAGCCTGTACTGCAGAGCTCTGTGCTGCACGCTGGGGCCACATACTCTAATTCATCATTGTATTATGTACGTGACTATATAACTCTGCCTAATACCCAGCACTGGGCTCATCCAGGCATACTACAGCCTGTACTGCAGAGCTCTGTGCTGCACGCTGGGGCCACATACTCTAATTCATCATTGTATTATGTACGTGACTATGTAACTCTGCCTAATACCCAGCACTGGGCTCATCCAGGCATACTACAGCCTGTACTGCAGATCTCTGTGCTGCACGCTGGGGCCACATACTCTAATTCATCATTGTATTCTGTACGTGACTATGTAACTGCCTAATACCCAGCACTGGACTCATCCAGGCATACTACAGCCTGTACTGCAGAGCTCTGTGCTGCACGCTGGGGCCACATACTCTAATTCATCATTGTATTATGTACGTGAATATGTAACTCTGCCTAATACCCAGCACTGGGCTCATCCAGGCATACTACAGCCTGTACTGCAGAGCTCTGTGCTGCACTCTGGGGCCACATACTCTAATTCATCATTGTATTATGTACGTGACTATGTAACTCTGCCTAATACCCAGCACTGGGCTTATCCAGGCATACTACAGCCTGTACTGCAGATCTCTGTGCTGCACGCTGGGGCCACATACTCTAATTCATCATTGTATTATGTACGTGAATATATAACTCTGCCTAATACCCAGCACTGAGCTCATCCAGGCATACTACAGCCTGTACTGCAGAGCTCTGTGCTGCACGCTGGGGCCACATACTCTAATTCATCATTGTATTATGTACGTGAATATGTAACTCTGCCTAATACCCAGCACTGGGCTTATCCAGGCATACTACAGCCTGTACTGCAGAGCTCTGTGCTGCACGCTGGGGCCACATACTCTAATTCATCATTGTATTATGTACGTGACTATGTAACTCTGCCTAATACCCAGCACTGGGCTCATCCAGGCATACTACAGCCTGTACTGCAGAGCTCTGTGCTGCACGCTGGGGCCACATACTCTAATTCATCATTGTATTATGTACGTGAATATGTAACTCTGCCTAATACCCAGCACTGGGCTCATCCAGGCATACTACAGCCTGTACTGCAGAGCTCTGTGCTGCACGCTGGGGCCACATACTCTAATTCATCATTGTATTATGTACGTGACTATGTAACTCTGCCTAATACCCAGCACTGGGCTCATCCAGGCATACTACAGCCTGTACTGCAGAGCTCTGTGCTGCACGCTGGGGCCACATACTCTAATTCATCATTGTATTATGTACGTGACTATGTAACTCTGCCTAATACCCAGCACTGGGCTCATCCAGGCATACTACAGCCTGTACTGCAGAGCTCTGTGCTGCACGCTGGGGCCACATACTCTAATTCATCATTGTATTATGTACGTGACTATGTAACTCTGCCTAATACCCAGCACTGGGCTCATCCAGGCATACTACAGCCTGTACTGCAGAGCTCTGTGCTGCACGCTGGGGCCACATACTCTAATTCATCATTGTATTATGTACGTGACTATGTAACTCTGCCTAATACCCAGCACTGGGCTCATCCAGGCATACTACAGCCTGTACTGCAGAGCTCTGTGCTGCACGCTGGGGCCACATACTCTAATACATCATTGTATTATGTACGTGACTATGTAACTCTGCCTAATACCCAGCACTGGGCTCATCCAGGCATACTACAGCCTGTACTGCAGAGCTCTGTGCTGCACGCTGGGGCCACATACTCTAATTCATCATTGTATTATGTACGTGACTATGTAACTCTGCCTAATACCCAGCACTGGGCTCATCCAGGCATACTACAGCCTGTACTGCAGAGCTCTGTGCTGCACGCTGGGGCCACATACTCTAATTTATCATTGTATTATGTACGTGACTATATAACTCTTCCTAATACCCAGCACTGGGCTCATCCAGGCATACTACAGTCTGTACTGCAGAGCTCTGTGCTGCACGCTGGGGCCACATACTCTAATTCATCATTGTATTATGTACGTGACTATGTAACTCTGCCTAATACCCAGCACTGGGCTCATCCAGGCATACTACAGCCTGTACTGCAGAGCTCTGTGCTGCACGCTGGGGCCACATACTCTAATTCATCATTGTATTATGTACGTGACTATGTAACTCTGCCTAATACCCAGCACTGGGCTCATCCAGGCATACTACAGCCTGTACTGCAGAGCTCTGTGCTGCACGCTGGGGCCACATACTCTAATTCATCATTGTATTATGTACGTGACTATATAACTCTGCCTAATACCCAGCACTGGGCTTATCCAGGCATACTACAGCCTGTACTGCAGAGCTCTGTGCTGCACGCTGGGGCCACATACTCTAATTCATCATTGTATTATGTACGTGACTATGTAACTCTGCCTAATACCCAGCACTGGGCTCATCCAGGCATACTACAGCCTGTACTGCAGATCTCTGTGCTGCACGCTGGGGCCACATACTCTAATTCATCATTGTATTCTGTACGTGACTATGTAACTCTGCCTAATACCCAGCACTGGACTCATCCAGGCATACTACAGCCTGTACTGCAGAGCTCTGTGCTGCACGCTGGGGCCACATACTCTAATTCATCATTGTATTATGTACGTGAATATGTAACTCTGCCTAATACCCAGCACTGGGCTCATCCAGGCATACTACAGCCTGTACTGCAGAGCTCTGTGCTGCACACTGGGGCTACATACTCTAATTCATCATTGTATTATGTACGTGACTATGTAACTCTGCCTAATACCCAGCACTGGACTCATCCAGGCATACTACAGCCTGTACTGCAGAGCTCTGTGCTGCACGCTGGGGCCACATACTCTAATTCATCATTCTATTATGTACGTGAATATGTAACTCTACCTTTTCTGTTCCAGTGATAAGAAATGTGAGAGAGCCAAAGACGTGCATTTAGTAAAGAAACTGAACACGTTGCTGAAAGCCAAAGCCCCAAATCATGGTAAGAAGATCTGTGTGTTTATTAGAAATACTGTGACCTATTGTGAATGTGTCTGATAACTACCGGGTATCACAGGAAAACATTCTATGTGTGAATTATTATCGATGATGATATCATCACCGTCATCATCACCATCCACCACCGTCACATTACTGAAGACTGGCAAACAAAGGTTGTTCCCCGCACTCACCAGTTACTGCAGTGTAACAAGTGCGATGTATGAACATTTATTGCCACGTGTTTGTCACCCCAGTACAGGATCCTCATACTGCTACTCTGTGCTCCTGGGGAACCCTCCTCTTTCCACTATGTAACGCTGGTACATACTACGCAATTATCAGCTCGATATAGGATAGTGTGTATACAGACGAAATGGCCGATAAACTGCTTCAAACACTCCTGCAGTGGGTAAATCGGGAGGTCGTGTTTGCCGCGCTGCCGTCTCTTTCCCAAACTCTCAATCCCGTATAAGAGATCTAAAGGAAGTACACACTGAGCCGATACAATGATTGCGCTGTCAGATCAGAATTTATCTGCTAGCGTGTACCGTGCATTAGTCTGTGACTTCCTTCTGCCTCATTTCTCATCCTCATATCAAATCACTGCCCCTATCAAATACCTATGTAACACATCACTCATGTCCTGATATACTCTGTGCTGCTGGGGACCCTGCTCCTCCCACTATATAACTCTCAGTCTGTGGCTTCCTGCTGCCTCCATTCCCCTCTTCACATCATGTCACTGCCCCTGTCACATGCAGCCCTGTCCTCACTGACACATCACTCGTCTCCTGATATACTCTGTGCTGCTGGGGACCCTGCTCCTCCCACCATATAACTCTCAGTCTGTGGCTTCCTGCTGCCTCCATTCCCCTCCTCACATCATGTCACTGCACCTGTCACATGCAGCCCTGTCCTCACTGACACATCACTCATCTCCTGATATACTCTGTGCTGCTGGGGACCCTGCTCCTCCCACTATATAACTCTCAGTCTGTGGCCTCCTGCTGCCTCCATTCCCCTCCTCACATCATGTCACTGCCCCTGTCACATGCAGCCCTGCCCTCACTGACACATCACTCATCTCCTGATATACTCTGTGCTGCTGGGGACCCTGCTCCTTCCACTATATAACTCTGTCTGTGGCTTCCTGCTGCCTCCATTCCCCTCCTCACATCATGTCACTGCCCCTGTCACATGCAGCCCTGTCCTCACTGACACATCACTCATCTCCTGATATACTCTGTGCTGCTGGGGACCCTGCTCCTCCCACTATATAACTCTCAGTCTGTGGCTTCCTGCTGCCTCCATTCCCCTCCTCACATCCTGTCACTGCCCCTGTCACATGCTGCCCTGTCCTCACTGACACATCACTCATCTCCTGATATACTCTGTGCTGCTGGGGACCCTGCTCCTCCCACCATATAACTCTCAGTCTGTGGCTTCCTGCTGCCTCCATTCCCCTCCTCACATCATGTCACTGCCCCTGTCACATGCAGCCCTGTCCTCACTGACACATCACTCATCTCCTGATATACTCTGTGCTGCTGGGGACCCTGCTCCTCCCACTATATAACTCTCAGTCTGTGACTTCCTGCTGCTTCCATTCCCCTCCTCACATCATGTCACTGCCCCTGTCACATGCAGCCCTGTCCTCACTGACACATCACTCATCTCCTGATATACTCTGTGCTGCTGGGGATCCTGCTCCTCCCAATATATAACTCTCAGTCTGTGGCTTCCTGCTGCTTCCATTCCCCTCCTCACATCATGTCACTGCCCCTGTCACATGCAGCCCTGTCCTCACTGACACATCACTCATCTCCTGATATACTCTGTGCTGCTGGGGACCCTGCTCCTCCCACTATATAACTCTCAGTCTGTGGCTTCCTGCTGCCTCCATTCCCCTCCTCACATCATGTCACTGCCCATGTCACATGCAGCCCTGTCCTCACTGACACATCACTCATCTCCTGATATACTCTGTGCTGCTGGGGACCCTGCTCCTCCCACTATATAACTCTCAGTCTGTGACTTCCTGCTGCTTCCATTCCCCTTCTCACATCATGTCACTGCCCCTGTCACATGCAGCGCTGTTCTCACTGACACATCACTCATCTCCTGATATACTCTGTGCTGCTGGGGATCCTGCTCCTCCCACTATATAACTCTCAGTCTGTGGCTTCCTGCTGCTTCCATTCCCCTCCTCACATCATGTCACTGCCCCTGTCACATGCAGCCCTGTCCTCACTGACACATCACTCATCTCCTGATATACTCTGTGCTGCTGGGGACCCTGCTCCTCCCACTATATAACTCTGTCTGTGGCTTCCTGCTGCCTCCATTCCCCTCCTCACATCATGTCACTGCCCATGTCACATGCAGCCCTGTCCTCACTGACACATCACTCATCTCCTGATATACTCTGTGCTGCTGGGGACCCTGCTCCTCCCACTATATAACTCTCAGTCTGTGGCTACCTGCTGCCCCCATTCCCCTCCTCACATCATGTCACTGCCCCTGTCACATGCAGTCCTGTCCTCACTGACACATCACTCATCTCCTGATATACTCTGTGCTGCTGGGGACCCTGCTCCTCCCACTATATAACTCTCAGTCTGTGGCTTCCTGCTGCCTCCATTCCCCTCCTCACATCATGTCACTGCCCCTGTCACATGCAGCCCTGTCCTCACTGACTGCGTAGGAGGTGCTACTTATAATGGGAGTGCGCACCTGCGGAGGAGGGGCTGCTTATAATGAGAGAGCGTACCTGCGGAGGAGGGGCTACTTTATAATGGGAGTGCGCACCTGCGGAGGAGGGGCTGCTTATAATGGGAGTGCGCACCTGCGGAGGAGGGGCTGCTTATAATGGTAGTGCGCACCTGCGGAGGAGGGGCTGCTTATAATGGGAGTGCGCACCTGCGGAGGAGGGGCTGCTTTTTAATGGGAGTGCGCACCTGCGGAGGAGGGGCTACTTATAATGGGAGTGCGCACCTGCGGAGGAGGGGCTGCTTTATAATGGGAGTGCGCACCTGCAGAGGGGGGGCTGCTTATAATGGGAGTGCGCACCTGCGGAGGAGGGGCTACTTATAATGGGAGTGCGCACCTGCGGAGGAGGGGCTACTTTATAATGGGAGTGCGCACCTGCGGAGGAGGGGCTACTTTATAATGGGAGTGCGCACCTGCGGAGGAGGGGCTGCTTATAATGGGAGTGCGCACCTGCGGAGGAGGGGCTGCTTATAATGGGAGTGCGCACCTGCGGAGGAGGGGCTGCTTATAATGGGAGTGCGCACCTGCGGAGGAGGGGCTGCTTATAATGGGAGTGCGCACCTGCGGAGGAGGGGCTGCTTATAATGGGAGTGCGCACCTGCGGAGGAGGGGCTGCTTATAATGGCACAGTGTACCAGCGGCCACACACACTGTTATGCTGGCAGAGATTTTTGGCTTTGCCGTGTCGCAGAATGTGATGTCCAATAATAATGTGATTGAAAACAATTGAACAATGTTTGTCCATTTGGTAAAGCAGTTGGAAAATATCCATAGGGAGAAGTTCCCGATACTACACCATTACCATATATCCATAGGGAGAAGGCCCAGATACTAGACGGTTACCGTATATTCATAGGGAGAAGTCCCAGATACTACACCATTACCATATATCCATAGGGAGAAGTCCCAGATACTACACCATTACCATATATCCATAGGGAGAAGTCCCAGATACTACACCATTACCATATATCCATAGGGAGAAGTCCCAGATACTACACCATTACCATATATCCATAGGGAGAAGTCCCAGATACTACACCATTACCATATATCCATAGGGAGAAGTCCCAGATACTACACCATTACCATATATCCATAGGGAGAAGGCCCAGATACTAGACGGTTACCATATATCCATAGGGAGAAGTCCCAGATACTTCACAGTTACCATATATCCATAGGGAGAAGGCCCAGATACTAGACGGTTACCGTATATCCATAGGGAGAAGTCCCAGATACTACACCATTACCATATATCCATAGGGAGAAGTCCCAGATACTTCACGGTTACCGTATATCCATAGGGAGAAGTCCCAGATACTACACCATTACCATATATCCATAGGGAGAAGTCCCAGATACTACACCATTACCATATATCCATAGGGAGAAGTCGCAGATACTACACCATTACCATATATCCATAGGGAGAAGTCCCAGATACTACACCATTACCATATATCCATAGGGAGAAGTCCCAGATACTTCACGGTTACCGTATATCCATAGGGAGAAGTCCCAGATACTTCACAGTTACCGTATATCCATAGGGAGAAGTCCCAGATACTTCACGGTTACCGTATATCCATAGGGAGAAGTCCCAGATACTACACCATTACCATATATCCATAGGGAGAAGTCCCAGATACTTCACGGTTACCGTATATCCATAGGGAGAAGTCCCAGATACTTCACAGTTACCGTATATCCATAGGGAGAAGTCCCAGATACTTCACGGTTACCGTATATCCATAGGGAGAAGTCCCAGATACTACACCATTACCATATATCCATAGGGAGAAGTCCCAGATACTTCACGGTTACCGTATATCCATAGGGAGAAGTCCCAGATACTTCACGGTTACCGTATATCCATAGGGAGAAGTCCCAGATACTTCACGGTTACCGTATATCCATAGGGAGAAGTCCCAGATACTTCACGGTTACCGTATATCCATAGGGAGAAGGCCCAGATACTTCACGGTTACCGTATATCCATAGGGAGAAGTCCCAGATACTTCACGGTTACCGTATATCTATAAAGAGAAGGCCCAGATAAAACACGGTTACCATATATCCATAGGGAGAAGTCCCAGACACTACACGGTTACCGTATATCCATAGGGAGAAGGCCCAGACACTACACGGTTACCGTATATCCATAGGGAGAAGGCCCAGACACTACACGGTTACCGTATATCCATAGGGAGAAGGCCCAAACACTACACGGTTACCGTATATCCATAGGGAGAAGGCCCAGACACTACACGGTTACCGTATATTCATAGGGAGAAGGCCCAGATACTACATGGTTACCGTATATCCATAGGGAGAAGGCCCAGACACTACACGGTTACCGTATATCCATAGGGAGAAGGCCCAGACACTACACGATTACCGTATATTCATAGGGAGAAGGCCCAGACACTACATGGTTACCGTATATTCATAGGGAGAAGGCCCAGGTACTACACGGTTACCGTATATCCATAGGGAGATGACCCAGATACTACACGATTACCGTATATCCATAGGGAGAAGGCCCAGATACTACACGATTACCGTATATCCATAGGGAGAAGGCCCAGATACTACACGGTTACCGCACATCCATAGGCAGATGGCCCAGATACTACACTGTTACCATATGTCCATAAGGAGAAGGCCCAGATACACGGTTACTGTATGCTCATAAGGAGAAGGCCCAGTAACTACACTGTTACCATATATCCATAGGGAGAAGGCCCAAATAGTACACGGTTACTGTATGCCCATAGGGAGAAGGCCCAGATACTACACGGTTACCGTATATCCATAAGCAGATGGCCCAGATACTACACGGTTACCGTATGCCCATAAGGAGAAGGCCCAGATACTACACGGTTACCGTATGCCCATAAGGAGAAGGCCCAGATACTACACGCTTACTGTATGCCCATAGGGAGAAGGCCCAGATACTACACGCTTACCGTATGCCCATAGGGAGAAGGCCCAAATACTACACGGTTACTGTATGCCCATAGGGAGAAGGCCCAGATACTACACGGTTACCGTATGCCCATAGAGAGAAGGCCCAAATACTACACTGTTACCGTATGCTCCATAAGGAGATGACCCAGACACTACACTGTTACCATATGCCTATAGGGAGAAGGCCCAGACACTACACTGTTACCGTATGCCCATAGGGAGAAGGCCCATATACTACACTGTTACTGTATGCCCATAAGGAGAAGGCCCCGAAACTACACCATTACCATATATCCTTAGGGAGAAGGCCCAGATACTAGACGGTTACCGTATATCCATAGGGAGAAGTCCCAGATACTACACCATTACCATGTATCCATAGGGAGAAGGCCCAGATACTTCACGGTTACCGTATATCCATAGGGAGAAGTCCCAGATACTACACCATTACCATATATCCATAGGGAGAAGTCCCAGATACTTCACGGTTACCGTATATCCATAGGGAGAAGTCCCAGATACTTCACGGTTACCGTATATCCATAGGGAGAAGGCCCAGATACTTCACGGTTACCGTATATCCATAGGGAGAAGTCCCAGATACTTCACGGTTACCGTATATCTATAAAGAGAAGGCCCAGATAAAACACGGTTACCATATATCCATAGGGAGAAGTCCCAGACACTACACGGTTACCGTATATCCATAGGGAGAAGGCCCAGACACTACACGGTTACCGTATATCCATAGGGAGAAGGCCCAGACACTACACGGTTACCGTATATCCATAGGGAGAAGGCCCAGACACTACACGGTTACCGTATATCCATAGGGAGAAGGCCCAGTCACTACACGGTTACCGTATATTTATAGGGAGAAGGCCCAGACACTACACGGTTACCGTATATTCATAGGGAGAAGGCCCAGATACTACATGGTTACCGTATATCTATAAAGAGAAGGCCCAGATAAAACACGGTTACCGTATATCCATAGGGAGAAGGCCCAGACACTACACGGTTACCGTATATCCATAGGGAGAAGGCCCAGACACTACACGGTTACCGTATATTCATAGGGAGAAGGCCCAGATACTACACGGTTACCGTATATTCATAGGGAGAAGGCCCAGATACTACACGGTTACCGTATATCCATAGGGAGATGACCCAGATACTACACGATTACCGTATATCCATAGGGAGAAGGCCCAGATACTACACTGTTGCCGTATATCCATAAGGAGAAGGCCCAGATACTACACGGTTACTGTACATCCATAGACAGATGTCCCAGATACTACACGTTACCATATATCCATAAGGAGAAGGCCCAGATACTACACGATTACCGTATATCCATAGGGAGAAGGCCCAGATACTACACGGTTACCGCACATCCATAGGCAGATGGCCCAGATACTACACTGTTACCATATGTCCATAAGGAGAAGGCCCAAATACACGGTTACTGTATGCTCATAAGGAGAAGGCCCAGTAACTACACTGTTACCATATATCCATAGGGAGAAGGCACAAATAGTACACGGTTACTGTATGCCCATAGGGAGAAGGCCCAGATACTACACGGTTACCGTATATCCATAGGCAGATGGCCCAGATACTACACGGTTACCGTATATCCATAAGGAGAAGGCCCAGATACTACACGGTTACTGTATGCCCATAAGGAGAAGGCCCAGATACTACACGGTTACTGTATGCCCATAAGGAGAAGGCCCAGATACTACACGGTTACCGTATGCCCATAGGGAGAAGGCCCAGATACTACACGGTTACCGTATGCCCATAGGGAGAAGGCCCAGATACTACACGCTTACCGTATGCCCATAGGGAGAAGGCCCAAATACTACACGGTTACTGTATGCCCATAGGGAGAAGGCCCAGATACTACACGGTTACCGTATGCCCATAGAGAGAAGGCCCAAATACTACACTGTTACCGTATGCTCCATAAGGAGAAGGCCCAGATACTACACTGTTGCCGTATGCCCATAAGGAGATGACCCAGACACTACACTGTTACTATATGCCTATAGGGAGAAGGCCCAGACACTACACTGTTAACGTATGCCCATAGGGAGAAAGCCCAGACACTGCACGGTTACCTTATGCCCATAGGAGGAAGGCCTAGATATTACACTATTACTGTATGCCCACAAGGAGAAGGCCCATATACTACACTGTTACTGTATGCCCATAAGGAGAAGACCCAGACACTATACTGTTACCATATGCCTATAGGGTGAAGGCCCAGATACTACACTGTTACCGTATGCCCATAGGGAGAAGGCCCAGATACTACACTGTTACTGTATGCCCATAAGGAGAAGGCCCAGATACTACACTGTTACTGTATGCCCATAAGGAGAAGACCCAGACACTACACTGTTACCATATGCCTATAGGGAGAAGGCCCAGACACTACACTGTTACCGTATGCCCATAGGGAGAAGGCCCAGATACTACACTGTTACTGTATGCCCATAAGGAGAAGGCCCAGATACTACACTGTTACTGTATGCCCATAAGGAGAAGACCCAGACACTACACTGTTACCATATGCCTATAGGGAGAAGGCCCAGACACTACACTGTTACCGTATGCCCATAGGGAGAAGGCCCAGATACTACACTGTTACTGTATGCCCATAAGGAGAAGGCCCAGATACTACACTGTTACTGTATGCCCATAAGGAGAAGACCCAGACACTACACTGTTACCGTATGCCCATAGGGAGAAGGCCCAGATGCTACACTGTTACTGTATGCCCATAAGGAGAAGGCCCAGATACTACACTGTTACTGTATGCCCATAAGGAGAAGACCCAGACACTACACTCCATTGCATAGTTTGATGTTCGATACATGTTTATCTTACATTGTTGAACTTCTTTATATTGTAGAACGTCTGGAAGCAGAAGCAAAGGAAATTTTATTAGATATTCGATATCCAGCAACCAAGAAACAGGTACAACACCGCTATATATCCTACAATGGCTCTCACGTGTGCTGTGCGCAGTATAGAAAGGGAAATAGATGAGGCGCTGTGAAGGTGGCCGTTTAGTGGATTGAACCTATATACATGAGAATTCAGCCCAGGTGTCACCAGTGTTAGATGGGTTCCCAAACTTTCTTCTCACGGTACCCCAACAGTCTCAAGTTTTAAGGATAGCCCAGGCTCCGCACAGATGACTAAATCGAATTGACTGAGGTACTCAGTCACCTGTGACTAAGCATAGATATACTTAAAGTGCCATGTGCTGTCCCACATGAGTACTAGATACTTACATGCTCAGTGACCAGCAGATAAGTACACCATTACTTATAGAGCCCACTCCCCTCTCCATACTTACCTTAAAGCTGGGTATCCGGTGCACAGTACGTAGGTGCTCTGGCGCTAGCAGTGTCCTGGAGCCCACGTCGGAGTGGTCAGGATGAGGTAACCGCTCTGGACATCATGCAGCCACTTAGCTGTGCAGATGCTGGTGAGACAGGCATCTTCATGTTCCATAGAGAGCAGCGCCCAGGTAGCAGCTCGGGTGTACAGGGGCGCAGCTTCCACGTTTATTGATAGATTTCATGTGCCCCGTCATTCACCATGTCGCTAGCTTTCGTGCCCGGCATTGCAGGGTCTTTCTTCTGTCTTCCCCTTACCTCTCTCGCGCTCTCTCTCTATTTCAGTCTTTCTCTCACTTTCTCTTTCTCTCTCTTTCACTCTTTTTTCTTTCTTTTTCTCTTTCTCTCTCTCTCTCTCTCTCTCTCTCTCTCTCTCCTCCTGCTTCTTTCTCCCTATCTCTCTTTTTATGAAGAATTCAATTGTGGGTGAATTGCTGTTGCCTTGGCATTTAAATGATGGCAACGGCAGTCCGATTCGCACCCTTTGTTGGACACGTTTCACCTTTTTCTTAAAACACTGTTGAGCAAGATCCCACTGCTGTAAAGTGCGACAGGTGTTGTGGAAATTCGGTCTGCCTATTGAATCCCCCCCCCCTCTCTCTCTCTCTCTCTCTCTCTCTCTCTCTCTCTCTCTCTTTCTCTTTCACTCTTTTTTCTTTCTTTCTCTCTCTCTCTCTCTCTCTCTCTCTCTCTCTCTCTCTCTCTCACTCTCCTCCTGCTTCTTTCTCCCTATCTCTCTTTTTATGAAGAATTCAATTGTGGGTGAATTGCTGTTGCCTTGGCATTTAAATGATGGCAACGGCAGTCCGATTCGCACCCTTTGTTGGACACGTTTCACCTTTTTCTTAAAACACTGTTGAGCAAGATCCCACTGCTGTAAAGTGCGACAGGTGTTGTGGAAATTCGGTCTGCCTATTGAATCCCCCCCCCCCCTCTCTCTCTCTCTCTCTCTCTCTCTCTCTCTCTCACACCTCATCCCCCGTTCTGTTCTCTAGTCACCCAGTGACCTCTGCCTCTCATCCCCACTGATTACCACTTCTCCAAGAGTTCTCTTGTGCTGCCCCACGTCTCTCACTTTATTGCCCAAGTGCCCCAGCTTCCAACTTTCCCAGAAAAGTCACTTACCGGACCCGTGCGTGATCATTTCCTACCCTCACTCCCTCATCTCCCCTCTCATAACTAGTCTGATCAGCATATGCCTGTGATTGTGTGTGTGTATTCTGTGTCATTCCTCTGTGTAACCCTGCGGATCTTTGTGATGCCTTATAGATACATAATAATAATCCGTACAGACTTGTTTATTTCACCATTGACAAATTGAATAGAATTATTATTATATATATGCGCCTTTTCTGTTTTTCTGTTCTTCTGTATTTCCTTGTATTGATGTTTCTGAAACTTTCATTTGAAAACCCCCCAAAAACTACGAAATGTATGCTAAACGTTCCCACTGGTGAAAATATAGGGACCTCTGCCGCTGCGCCTCAAACCGTAGTGTATGTTTTGTAAAGCTCTTTTCTCTTGCGTCCTAGATGATGCTGGGGTCCAATTTAGTACCATGGGGTATAAATGGGTCCTTTGAGAGCCACTGGCACTTTAAGAGTTTAATAGTGTGGGCTGGCTCCTCCCTCTATGCCCCTCCTACCAGACTCAGTTTAGAAAATGTGCCCGGAGGAGCCGGTCACAGCTAGGGGAGCTCCTAGGAGTTTTTCTAGTTTTTAGCCTCCCTGCTTCGTGGGACTTAGGGGGGGAGTAGGAACCAACTTCCTGAAGAGTTAATGGTTCTCTATCTCCGCTGACAGGACGCTGAGCTCCTGAGGGTGCTGATCGCAAGCCCCCGAGGCGACCGCTCACTCCCACAGCACGGCCGCCACCCCTAACAGAGCCAGAAGAAAGAAGAGTGGTGATACAGCGCCGACGACCCGGTTAGCGAGTCGCTGGAGGGTATGGCGGCACAAGGGTGGGAGCGCAGCTCTGACAGGCTGCGCTCCGGGAAGGCTCAGCAACACACTGTGTAGGCGCTGTGAGGGGCGTCCTGAGCCGGCGTGATTACACCCTACACTGGTCCAGCAGCTAACAGAGGCTAATCCCACTGTTAGCACTAACAAAACCTAAGGCCAGTTTAGACGTTATTGCGAGAAGCCGCGCGCCATTACAAGGGGCGGGGCTTCCTCTCAGAGCGGATCCAGCACTCACCAGCGCCATTTTCTCCCTCCACATGTTTCCAGCTATACCTCTACGGTAACAGGGTTACAGACAGGGGGGAGTGTGATAATACAACTAATTACCCTATTAAGGGTAGTTAGTCAGCGCCGGGCTTTTATCATAATAACTATCCACAGGGGCGCTGTGTGTGTGTGTGTGTCTGTCTCTTTATACTCTGTGACTCTCTGCAGCTACTCTGGGTGAAACCGTGTATGACATTTTCCTGTGTGTGTGTGTATAAGTGTATGTATCCACATTACCATGTCTAAGGACTCTGTGTCCTGTGCTGCAGAGTGTGTATCTTCTCCTGAGGAGTCTATTCCATGTACTCAGGACTGCAATGTACTGTCTCTGCCTTCTGAATCTGAACCCATGGATGGATTCTTTAAGGGGGATGATATCCCAGATTTCAACAAGGATGTCACATACTGAGAAAGAGACGCAGTTTTTGAGGAAATATGTGGAGGGCTTGCAGGCTTCGGCCCCCACTACTTCATCTAAAAACCCAATTACATACCCACATAGACATCCACTTGCCCAGGTAATGCAAGCTGACACGGATACCAACTCTGATACAGGGGACGGTGATGGGGATATGTAGGGGGGGGATGCCTCCCTTGCTAAGGGGGTGCAACTAATGATTGAAGCCATTAAGGATGTTTTACACATTACTGAGAAGGTAAGAGGAAGAGGAGACTTACTTTACTGTAAATAAGAAATCCTCGCTTACCTTCCCTGCTTCTAAGGAGTTAAACTCCTTTTTTGAAATATCCTGGGAAAACCCAGAGAAAAAATTCCAGATCCCTAAAAGACTTCTCATTGCTTTCCCTTTCCCTGAAGAGGACAGGAAGAAATGGGAAAACCCGCCTATAGTAGACGCTTCTGTATCTAGGTTGTCAAAAAAGGTGGTTTTACCTGTCCCCGGTTCAGCCTCCTTGAAGGAGCCGGCTGACCGCAAGATAGAGACTACGCTCAAATCACTATACACTGCTACAGGCCTAGCTTTAAGGCCCACTATTGCTTGTGCGTGGATTTCTAAAGCCATAGTAAAGTGGTCAGGCGTGTTACTAGAGGACTTTGATACTATGGATTGGAGTGACATTGACTTGTTTTTACGTCACATACAGGATTCTGCAGGTTTCCTGGTGAAGGCCATGAAGGACATTGGCATGCTTAATGCAAGGGCTGCTTCAATGGCAGTCTCGGCACGCAGAGGACTCTGGCTACGCCAATGAACTGCGGATGCGGAATCCAAAAAGAGCGTAGAAAATCTACCCTTCACAGGCCCTGTTTGGGGAAGCACTGGATGCGTGGATATTTACTGCAACTGCGGGTATGTCGACCTTTCTTCCCTCCGCAGCTGCACCGGCAGGAAATCTTATCCTACGCTGCAGTCCTTTCGGACCGCAAAATTTAAAAATTCTAAGGGTCCTCTCCACCTTCTTTAGAAGATGTCGGGGAAAATCCAGAAAACCTGCACCAACAGGTTCCCAGGAGCAGAAACCAGGTCATGCTTCCTCCAAGTCTTCAGCATGACGGTGGACCTCACAGCCTGGGGATCGGGCAGGTGGGAGCGAGACTAAAAGATTTCGGTCACGTCTGGGCGGCGTCGTGCCTAGACCCCTGGGTAAAAGATATTGTTACCCAGTGGTACAGACTGGAATTTCAAGTACTCTCACCTCACAGATTCTTCAAATCAGGCGTACCAGCTTCGCTGACAGAAAATACAATTCTGCAGGTACAAACAAATGTCATTGTTCTTTCCAGTTCCACCTCACCTGAAAAACAGGGGTTATTACTCAAACCTGTTTGTGGTACCGAAACCAGACGGTTCAGTACGGCCAATATTGATCCTAAAGTCCTTGAACCCATACTTACAAGTGTTCAAATTCAAGATGAAGTCTCTGAGAGTTGTGGTCTCGGGTTTGGAGGAGGGGGCATTCCTGGTATCCCTGGATATCAAGGATACGTACCTTCACATTCCGATCTGGACGCCTCACCGGGATTATCTAAGGTTTGCACTACAGGACTGTCACTACCAGTTCCTGGCCCTACCATTTGGCCTCTCCACAGCACCAACGGTGTTCACCAAGGTCATGGCAGAGATGATGCCCTTTCTACGCAAACAGGGAGTGAACATAATACCATATCTTGACGATCTGCTGATAAAGGCATCTTCCAGGGAGAAGCTGTTGCAGAGTATTGCTCTCTTAACTCGACTACTCCAGGATCAAAGTCTCATTTGGAACCGGCAAGGAGACTACCTTTCCAGGGGATGATACTTGACACAGAAGTGCAGCGGGTGTTTCTACCTCTGGAGAAAGCGTTGGTGATCCAATCAATGGTCCGGGATGTCTTGAAACCAGTCCGGGTATCAGTGCATTCACCTTCTGGGAAAGATGGTGGCCTCCTACGAGGCTCTACAGTACGGAAGATTCCATGCACGGGTCTTATAGCTGGATCTCTTGGACAAGTGGTCGGGATCACATGTACACATACACCAGCGGATTCGCCTGTCGTCGAAAGCCAGGATTTCACTCCTCTGGTGGCTGCAAACTCCTCACTTGCTCGAGGGCTGCAGGTTCGGGATTCAGAACTGGATTCTTCTAACCACGGATGCAAGCCTCAGATGTTGGGGAGCAGTGACCCAGGGGGGAAACTTCCAAGGAAGGTGGTCAAGTCAGGAATATGTCCTTCAAATAAACGTTCTGGAACTAAAGGCCATATACAACGGCCTTCTACAAGCGGCACATCTTCTGCAAGATCGGGCCATTCAGGTTCAGTCAGACAACGTCACGGCGGTGTCCTACATCTACAGGCAGGATGGAACGAAGAGCAGAGCTGAAATGTTAGAGGTAACGAGAATCCTCCTCTGGGCAGAAAGGCACGCGCTGATGCTTCCGCTGTCGGCGATTTTCATTCCGGGAGTGGACAACTGGGAAGCAGACTTCCTCAGCAGACACAATCTCCATCCAGGAGAATGGGGACTCCACCCGGAGGTTTTCACAGAGGTAACAAGACGGTGGGGCGTACCTCACATAGACATGATGGCCTCTCGCCTCAACAAGAAGCTTCAGAGGTACTGTTCCAGTGGCGGTGGACACCCTGGTAACCCCGTGGGTGTTCCACTCGGTGTATGTGTTCCCACCACGTCCACTCATCCCAAGGATTCTCAAACTAATCAAAAGAACAAAAGTTCAGGCGATCCTCATTGCTCCGGACTGGCCAAGACGTGCTTGGTACGTGGATCTTCTGGAATTACTGATGGAGGACCCGAGGCCTCTTCCTCTTCGCGAGGACCTTCTCCAACAGGGGCCGTTCGCCTATCCAGACTTACCGCGGCTACGTTTGATGGCATGGAGGTTGAACGCCAGATCTTAGCTCGGAAGGGCATTCCGAACAAGGTCATTCCTACTCTGATCCAAGCTAGGAAGGGGGTAACGTCTAAACATTACCATCGGATTTGGAAAAAGTATGTGTCTTGGTGTGAATCCAAGAAGTATCCTACAGTGGGGTTTTAACTGGGATGTTTCCTCTTTCTGCAAGCTGGTGTGGATGTGGGCCTATGCTTGGGCTCCATCAAGGTCAAGATATCGGCCTTGTCCATTTTCTTCCAGAAAGAATTGGCTGCTCTCCCTGAGGTTCAGACTTTCTTGAAAGGAGTTCTGCACATCCAACCACCCTTTGTGCCTTCTACGGCACCTTGGGATCTTAATGTGGTGCTGCAGTTCCTGCAATCGGATTGGTTCAAACCTTAACAGGAGGTGGACGTAAAGTTTCTTACTTGGACGACTGTCACACTCTTGGCAATTGGCATCTGCAAGACATCTGCCTGAATTTGGGGCATTGTCGCACAAGAGCACTACTTAATTTTCCATGAAGATAGAGCTGAACTTAGAATGTGTCAGCAATTTCTTCCAAAGGTTGTGTCGGCTTTTCATATCAACCAACATATTGTGGTGCCAGTGGCTACTGACTCCTCAATTACCTCAAAGTCGCTGGATGTTGTGTGGACTTTGAAAATATATGTGAAGAGAACTACTCGTCACAGGAAGTCGGATGCACTTTTTGTCCTTTATGATCCCAACAAGGGCCCTCATTCCGAGTTGTTCGCTCGCAAGCTGCTTTTAGCAGCATTGCACACGCTAAGCCGCCGCCTACTGGGAGTGAATCTTAGCTTAGCAAAATTGCGAACGAAAGATTCTCAAAATTGCGAATAGAATTTTCTAAGCAGTTTCTGAGTAGCTTGACACTTAATATGCCACTGCGATCAGTTCAGTCAGTTTCGTTCCTGGTTTGATGTCACAAACACACCCAGCGTTCGCCCAGACACTCCCCCGTTTCTCCAGCCACTCCCGCGTTTTTCCCAGAAACTGTAGCGTTTTTTCACACACACCCATAAAACGGCCAGTTTCCGCCCAGAAACACCCACTTCCTGTCAATCACACTCCGATCACCAGAACGAAGAAAAAACCTCGTAATGCCGTGAGTAAAATACCAAACTTCTTATCAAATTTACTTAGCGCAGCCGCAGTGCGAACATTGCGCATGCGCAGTTTGCGGAAAATCGCTGCGATGAGATGAAAAAGAACGAGCGAACAACTCTGAATGATGGCCAAAATTGTGTGTCCTGCTTCTAAGCAGACCATTTCTCGCTGGATCAGGCTTACTATCCAGCATGCTTATTCAACAGCAGGTTTGGCTTGACCAAAATCTGTTCAGGCCCACTCTACACATAAAGTGGATTCTTCCTGGGCGGCTGCCCGGGGTGTCTCTGCTCTTCAGCTTTGCCGAGCGGCTACTTGGTCTGGGTCGAACAAGTTTGCTAAGTTTTAAAAGTTAGTTATTTTGGCCTCTCTGTGGACCTAAAGTTTGGTCAATCAGTTTTGCAGGAACCTCAGCACTCTCCCTCCCGTACTGGGAGCTTTGGTACATCCCCATGGTACTAAATTGGACCCCAGCATCCTCTAGGACGTAAGAGAAAGCAGGATTTTTATTACCTACCGGTAAATCCTTTTCTCGTAGTCCGTAGAGGATGCTGGGCATCCGCCCAGTGCTTCGTTTTCCTGCATTGTTACTTGGTTACGTTTGTTGGTTAGGGTTGGTGACTCGTTCCAATTTGGTTAGCTTGGCTTTCCTTTTTTGTTATGTGTGAGCTGGTGTGAATCTCACCACTATCTGTGTATTTCCTTCTCTCGAAGTATGTCCATCTCATCGGGCACAGTTTCTAGACTGAGTCTGGTAGGAGGGGCATAGAGGGAGGATCCAGCCCACACTATTAAAGTCCTAAAGTGCCAGTGTCTCCTAAAGGACTCGTCTTTACCCCATGGTACTAAATTTGACCACAGCATCCTCTACGGACTACGAGAAAAGGATTTACCGGTAGGTAATTAAAATTTTAAAAGTTTTCAGTCAGTATAACCTGAATTTACATTGCTTAAGTCCACAAAATGGCTGCCTCCACTATGTCTATGTAATGTATGTCCAGGCCTGATTTCCCCCAGTTATTGTATTATATGCCGAGTATCGCTGTGTAATGCCATTGTGTCCCTAATGCTTCTCCTCTTACCGGAACGTTCTCTCTGTTGTGTCTCCAGGCCTGGTATGCCCCCAGTTATTGTATTATATGCCGAGTATCGCTGTGTAATGCCATTGTGTCCCTAATGCTTCTCCTCTTACCGGAACGTTCTCTCTGTTGTGTCTCCAGGCCTGGTATGCCCCCAGTTATTGTATTATATGCCGAGTATCGCTGTGTAATGCCATTGTGTCCCTAATGCTTCTCCTCTTACCGGAACGTTCTCTCTGTTGTGTCTCTAGGCCTGGTATGCCCCCAGTTATTGTATTATATGCCGAGTATCGCTGTGTAATGCCATTGTGTCCCTAATGCTTCTCCTCTTACCGGAACGTTCTCTCTGTTGTGTCTCTAGGCCTGGTATGCCCCCAGTTATTGTATTATATGCCGAGTATCGCTGTGTAATGCCATTGTGTCCCTAATGCTTCTCCTCTTTCCGGAACGTTCTCTCTGTTGTGTCTCCAGGCCTGGTATGCCCCCAGTTATTGTATTATATGCCGAGTATCGCTGTGTAATGCCATTGTGTCCCTAATGCTTCTCCTCTTTCCGGAACGTTCTCTCTGTTGTGTCTCTAGGCCTGGTATGCCCCCAGTTATTGTATTATATGCCGAGTATCGCTGTGTAATGCCATTGTGTCCCTAATGCTTCTCCTCTTTCCGGAACGTTCTCTCTGTTGTGTCTCTAGGCCTGGTATGCCCCCAGTTATTGTATTATATGCCGAGTATCGCTGTGTAATGCCATTGTGTCCCTAATGCTTCTCCTCTTTCCGGAACGTTCTCTCTGTTGTGTCTCCAGGCCTGGTATGCCCCCAGTTATTGTATTATATGCCGAGTATCGCTGTGTAATGCCATTGTGTCCCTAATGCTTCTCCTCTTACCGGAACGTTCTCTCTGTTGTGTCTCTAGGCCTGGTATGCCCCCAGTTATTGTATTATATGCCGAGTATCGCTGTGTAATGCCATTGTGTCCCTAATGCTTCTCCTCTTACCGGAACGTTCTCTCTGTTGTGTCTCCAGGCCTGGTATGCCCCCAGTTATTGTATTATATGCAGAGTATTGAGATAGTCTTTGTAGTATTGCTGTGTAACGCCGCTGTGTTCTAACGCTTCTCCTCTTTCCGGAACGTTCTCTCTGTTCTGTCTCCAGGCCTTAGAAAGCATACTGGCCAGTGAGCGTGTTCCCCTCTCAGCGCTTACCAGCATCACGCAGGCGTTAATGGACTCACTCAGGAGTCAAGGTAAATGTAATATAACCTTTATATCTTATTACCAATCCATATGGTGCACATGTAGCACACCATCACACAGCTCCTACCCCCTGAGAAAATATATCTACTAAACTTTGCTGTTGTAAACAGATGGGTCCTCCGTTATCTTGGCTGTTTCTGCACCTAGACGGAGGTTTAGTCACGCCTAGGCGATAACTTAGGTTGCTGAGTTTAATCACAGACAGGCGCGTTGAGGCGCGACGAGATACTCCGCATGTAATACACATCTCCACCACTGGGTGGCTAATGCTCCACTAATCCAGTACTTTAGTTTGAATAGCGGCGGATTGATCTACAGTACAAGCTCTGGCAAATGGTCAGTTACGACTGTAATGTTAATGTACAGTCATGTACTGCATGCTGTACACACAGATGGTGACCAATGGTCAGACGGAGAGAGTTAAAAAAAAATTCAAATAGTTTATAAAGACGCAAATGAACGTGTTAAACACTTGTGTATGCAGACGCAACTAATGTGTGAAAAGAATAATGTAGCTTATTGACTTTAAAGTATGTACAGTGCACAAAATGAGCGTCCGAGTCCCCTTACGGCATAAACAAACACCAATGGGAAGGAATCGCTTCTTGCTTTACTTTTACACATGAACTTGTGTATCTTCCATGCAGCGACGTGGGCAAGCGGTGAAGGCTCCTGCCTACCACTCTGAGAGTCCTGGGTTCGATTCCCAAAGTGCCAATCTATTTTTTTTTTCCTCCTGACATTCACTTTATTATATATTTTTTTCTGTGTAATCCATTGTAATACATTCAATGGAAGGGTGCATACAGGTTTCACATAAATCAGGGTACATATGCATGAGCATCTAATTCCGCTATCTAAAATACACAGCGGTAATGAGCACCCGTAGACATACCAATAAATATAAATTAGTGTACACTGACGCAATTAACTGTTCGAGCAACACAGTACTGTAGATCATCTGCGATAGAGAATCTGTTTTGTACTTTATGAGAAGGGATCACGGCTACTGTACAATTGCACACCTACAGTATCAATGCGCCTGCAGTTCTCTGTGATTTTCATATACAGTATACTGTAGTATTGTGTTGTACATTTATTGTAACCTTACCTACCTCCCTGTCTACTGTATGAACTGTGCAGACTCCCTGGGTGGAAGTGGGATGGAGGTAGGGGAAGGTGTGGTGGCTTAATACACTGTTGTGTAATATGAGCGTCCAAGTCCCTTAGCGGCATAAAGGGGAGGGGGAAGGGTGAGGGGGAGGCAGGGATTAACCAGCGGAGTTCAGAGACGCTGTCGAAAATATTAATTGTCTGTCGGGACCCAAAAAAAGAAACCAATAAATTAATAAATAAAAATATTGTGTACAGACACAAACGAATGTATTAAAGCAATGGTCCATTGACGTTCGGTTTATGTGAGCTATTAAATTCAATTAAAATGGGCTTAAAGCTTAATATCTCAGGTTCTGAGTGTCCAGTCGGCTCAGAATCGGGTTGGAATGGAAGGGGGGATGATTAGCTACTGGAGGATACCCCACAAGTTACTGTGACCCCCACAAGGCTCATGGCAAGTGTCGGAACCCATGGTGGGTATGAATTAACGGGCCCATTATAGTCTATGGGAAAATGGGTCCCCTTTGCGTCCTGATATCTCTGGTTCTGGGTGTCCCAGAGGCTCGAGACCGATTCAATACAAAAGAGGAGACTCTGCTTTCGGGGCAGACCAACCACTAGTTTATGTGACACCGCAAAGAGAAGCGGCATGCAACCGTGTGTTGTGTCCCCTCCAGTTGTCCGCCCAGCTTGCACGGGATGCGGGGTTTCTGGCTAGATAGGAAATACTGTACAGAGACGCTAAGCACTGTAATTTGGCATCCAGGAACTTAGGGTGGAGCTTTTATCTCTCTCCATTACACTTAGTAAGATAACTCTTGCTGCTGTAGCCTTTAGAGCAGAGTACGTTACAAGCTGTGTGTGCTATTTAGTACTGAAATACAAAATACTGTACAGAGACGCTAAGCACAGTGATTTGGAGCTTTCAAATAGACCTGCTTTTTGCTGGCTTATTCAGATAGTCATGCACGGATCAGTGAGATCCGTGCATGCTTCTCTGTGTAAAAGGGTCAGAAACCGTTATAAATTAAAAAAAAAAAAAATTGTGTGAGGTCCCCCCTCCTAAGCATAACCAGCCTCGGGCTCTTTGAGACGCTCCTTGTAGTTTAAATACCGGGGAAAAATTGACTGGGGTCCCCCAGTATTTAGACAACCAACACCGGGCTCTTGGGCCGGCTCTGGTTCCAAAAATATGAGGGACAAAAGACGTAGGAGTCCCCAGTATTTTTAAAACCAGCAGCGGGCTCCACTAGCCGATAAGAAAATGCCACAGCCGGGGGACACTTTTATGTAGGTTCCTGCGGCCGTGGCATTACCCCCCCAACTAGTCACCACTGGCCGGGGTACCCTGGAGGAGTGGGGACCCCTTAAATAAAGGGGTCCCCCCTCCAGGCACCCAAGGGCCAGAGGTGAAGTCCGAGGCTGTCCCCCTCATCCCTGGGCGATGGATGGGGGACTGAGCCTTTTCCAGTGTAAAAAAAAAAAAGAGTATTGTCTTTTGTTTTAGAACTACAAGTCCCAGCAAGCCTCCCCCGCTTGCTGGTACTTGGATAACCACAAGTACCAGCATACGAGGAAATAACGGGTCCCGCTGGTACCTGTAGTTCTACAACAAAATAAATATCCAAATAAAAACAAGACACACACACCGTGATGGTAAAAATGTATTAAAACACACTTACACACTCATACATACCTACATCCCACGACGGCCAATCACGTCCACTTGTTCATGTAGAATCCAGTAGGGGTACCTGTGAAAACCCCCAATATACTCACCTATTACCCAGTGATGATCGGTCCCCTTTGTTCCTGAAGTCATTTACGGCTTTAAAAAAAAAAAAAAAATCCCGGTCCATGCCACTAAAGGGGTTCCATGTTTACTCATGGAACCCCTCTCCCCGAATGCCGGGACCCCCGTGACTCCTGTCACTGGAGATCCCAGCAGCCAATCAGGGAGCGCCACGTCATGGTGGCCTGTCAATCAGGCGGAGCGCAGCGGCTAGAGTGGAGCTTAGTGCAGCTCCATTCTGGCCTATGATGGGAAGTATGCGGTCTGTGGCTAACCGCGAGGTTAATTGGGGTCACTCTTCTGGGTGACCCCAATTAACTTCACGGTTAGCCGCAGACCGCATAGTTCCCATCATAGGCTAGGGAGGCGCGGTCTCCTCCATTCTAGCCGGTGCGCTCTCCTGATTGGCTGTGCGCTACTAGACTGTCAATCAGGAGAGTGCCATGACGTGGCGCTCCCTGATTGGCTGCTGAGATCTCCAGTGACAGGAGTTACAGGGGGTCCCGGCATTCGGGGAGAGGGGTTCCATATGTAAACACGGAACCCCTTCAGTGATGTGTACCGGGTTTTTTTTTTGTTTTGTTTTTTGACAGAGCCGTAAATGACTTCAGGAACAAAGAGGACCGATCATCACTGGGTAATGGGTGAGTATATTGGGGGTTTTCACAGGTACCCCTATTGGATTCTACATGGACAAGTGGACGTGATTGGCCGGCGTGGGATGTAGGTATGTATGAGTGTGTAAGTGTGTTTTAATACATTTGTACTGTCGCGGTGTGTGTGTCTTGTTTTTATTTGGGTAATTCTTTTGTTGTAGAACTACAGGTACCAACAGGCCCGTTATTTCCTCGCATGGTGGTACTTCTGGTTTTCCAAGTATCAGCAAGCGGGGGAGGTTTGCAGGGACTTGTAGTTCTAAAACAAAAGACAATATTCTATTTTTTACACTGGAAAAGGCTATCAGTTCTGCACCCACCGCCCTGGAGTGCGGGGAACAGCCTCGGGCTTCACCCCTGGCCCTTGGGTGCCCGGAGGGGGGCCCTTGATTTAAGTGGTCCCCACTCCCCAGGGATGACTAGTTGGGGGGGGGGGGGATTAATGCCATGGCCACAGGGACCAGTATAAAAGTGTCCCCCGGCTGTGGCATTATCTTCTCGGCTAGTGGAGCCCGCTGCTGGTTTTAAAAATACGTGGGACCCCTACGTCTTTTGTCACACATTTTTGGAACCAGGGCCGGCCCAAGAGCCCGAGGCTGGTTATGCTTAGGAGGGGGGACCCCATGCAATTTTTTTTTCTCCATTTATAACTATTTGTATACTGTACACAATGAAGCCCTGCACGGATCACACTGATTCGGCCGGCCTTCATTGTGTTAGGTCCGGCAGTGTGTTACTGTTCTCTCCTGTAAAACACTGCCGGCAATACAAATTACTTCCACATCGGTGAACTCAAATTTACAAAACACGGTAGTTTAGACAATTACCGTATTTTGTTTCAAAAAGTTGCATTCGTACACTGCCGATGTCAGCTGAGATTGATATCGGCAAAAATACAAATCTTAGTAAATATACCCCTAAGGGAGGAGCTTTTATCTCTCCCCATTATACTTATAAAGATAACACGTGCCGCTGTACGTTACTAAGTGTTCCTGCTAATTAGTACTCAAATAGAAAATACTGTACAGAGACGCTAAGCACCGTGATATGGCGTCCAGGAACGTAGGGAGGAGCTTCTATCTCTCCCCATTATACGTAATACTACGGGATTTGGACACTCACATATCCCTAACACCAATAGACCATACTGTACCTGTAACACGTTCCTTTGCATCTGTATATGCGTCTGTACTGTATATACTGTAATATACTGTATGACACACTGTAGCATAATGTAACGTAGTGCTAACGATGTAGTTCAGCATTGTATTTTAATGGAGACCATGCGCATTGGTGATTTGCAGACCTGTGACTGGGAAGGGTATAGGTGCGCAGATGCCAGGCTCACCTGATTGCAGACCTGTGACTGGGAAGGGTGTGCAGATGCCAGGCTCACCTGATTGCAAACCTGTGATTGGGAAGGGTGTGCCGATGCTGGACTCACCTGATTGCAGACCTGTGACTGGGAAGGGTATGGGTGTGCAGATGCCAGGCTCACCCGATTGCAGACCTGTGACTGGGAAGGGTGTGCCGATGCCAGGCTCACCTGATTGCAGACCTGTGACTGGGAAGGGTGTGCGGATGCCAGGCTCACCTGATTGCAGACCTGTGACGGAAGGGTATGAGTGTGCGGATACCAGGCTCACCTGATTGCAGACCTGTGACTGGGAAGGGTATGAGTGTGCGAATGCCAGGCTCACCTGATTGCAGACCTTTGACTGGGAAGGGTGTACGGATGCCAGGCTCACCTGATTGCAGACCTGTGACTGGGAAGGGTATGGGTGTGCGAATGCCAGGCTCACCTGATTGCAGACCTGTGACGGGCACCAGCACTATTTGCCGCTTCTGATTGGGGATCCACCTTTGGAGCAGGTCAGGGCGTTCATCATGGATTGATCAGCTTCTCGTCTCTTCCTCAGAGCTGGAGAGTGTAGACGAGGGTCTGCTGGGATTCTGTGAGGACAAACTGAAGCTTCTGCACCTTTATGAATCCGTCCAAGCAATCCAGTCTGTTGTGACAGAGACGTCTGCAGCTCCCGCAACAAAGGTCAGTGCTTGTGTAGAAAATGTCTCCAGTTCCATCTACAAAGAACTGAAGAACTGGCACTGCACGTGCGGTGTCACCATTATTAGTGGTGTGACCTATTGTTACCGTCTGCGTCGTCATCTATGCTCGGGTATCCCACATACAGGCTGACTGCTTCACCCTTATCGGAGCTCAGTGGAAGATACAGCAGTGAGCAGGGTCAGGGGTGCGTTATTAGCCATAGAGCACTGTAGGTGGTCCCTTCTTGTCCTGGTGGAGATAGTGCTGATGGTGAGTTGCTAGGCGTGGTGTATACTAGTGGAGCCGCGGTGACGGCTGTGGTGGTGGAGAGTTTGGGAAGTGGAAGATACAGCAGTGAGCAGGGTCAGGGGTGCGTTATTAGCCATAGAGCACTGTAGGTGGTCCCTTCTTGTTCTGGTGGAGATACTCGGTGCTGATGGTGAGTTGCTAGGCATGGTGTATACTAGTGGAGTCGCGGTGACGGCTGTGGTGGTGGAGAGTTTGGGAAGTGGAAGATACAGCAGTGAGCAGGGTCAGGGGTCTGTTATTAGCCATAGAGCACTGTAGGTGGTCCCTTCTTGTCTTGGTGGAGATACTCAGTGCTGATGGTGAGTTGCTAGGCATGGTGTATACTAGTGGAGTCCCAGTGACGGCTGTGGTGGTGGAGAGTTTGGGAAGTGGAAGATACAGCAGTGAGCAGGGTCAGGGGTGCGTTATTAGCCATAGAGCACTGTAGGTGGTCCCTTCTTGTTCTGGTGGAGATAGTGCTGATGGTGAGTTGCTAGGCGTGGTGTATACTAGTGGAGTCGCGGTGACGGCTGTGGTGGTGGAGAGTTTGGGAAGTGGAAGATACAGCAGTGAGCAGGGTCAGGGGTGCGTTATTAGCCATAGAGCACTGTAGGTGGTCCCTTCTTGTCTTGGTGGAGATACTCAGTGCTGATGGTGAGTTGCTAGGCGTGGTGTATACTATTGGAGTCGCGGTGACGGCTGTGGTGGTGGAGAGTTTGGGAAGTGGAAGATACAGCAGTGATCAGGGTCAGGGGTGCGTTATTAGCCATAGAGCACTGTAGGTGGTCCCTTCTTGTTCTGGTGGAGATAGTGCTGATGGTGAGTTGCTAGGCATGGTGTATACTAGTGGAGTCGCGGTGACGGTTGTGGTGGTGGAGAGTTTGGGAAGTGGAAGATACAGCAGTGAGCAGGGTCAGGGGTGCGTTATTAGCCATAGAGCACTGTAGGTGGTCCCTTCTTGTCCTGGTGGAGATAGTGCTGATGGTGAGTTGCTAGGCATGGTGTATACTAGTGGAGTCGCGGTGACGGCTGCGGTGGTGGAGAGTTTGGGAAGTGGAAGATACAGCAGTGAGCAGGGTCAGGGGTGCGTTATTAGCCATAGAGCACTATAGGTGGTCCCTTCTTGTTCTGGTGGAGATAGTGCTGATGGTGAGTTGCTAGGCATGGTGTATACTAGTGGAGTCGCGGTGACGGTTGTGGTGGTGGAGAGTTTGGGAAGTGGAAGATACAGCAGTGATCAGGGTCAGGGGTGCGTTATTAGCCATAGAGCACTGTAGGTGGTCCCTTCTTGTCCTGGTGGAGATAGTGCTGATGGTGAGTTGCTAGGCGTGGTGTATACTAGTGGAGTCGCGGTGACGGTTGTGGTGGTGGAGAGTTTGGGAAGTGGAAGATACAGCAGTGAGCAGGGTCAGGGGTGCGTTATTAGCCATAGAGCACTGTAGGTGGTCCCTTCTTGTTCTGGTGGAGATAGTGCTGATGGTGAGTTGCTAGGCATGGTGTATACTAGTGGAGTCGCGGTGACGGTTGTGGTGGTGGAGAGTTTGGGAAGTGGAAGATACAGCAGTGAGCAGGGTTAGGGGTGCGTTATTAGCCATAGAGCACTGTAGGTGGTCCCTTCTTGTTCTGGTGGAGATAGTGCTGATGGTGAGTTGCTAGGCATGGTGTATACTAGTGGAGTCGCGGTGACGGCTGCGGTGGTGGAGAGTTTGGGAAGTGGAAGATACAGCAGTGATCAGGGTCAGGGGTGCGTTATTAGCCATAGAGCACTGTAGGTGGTCCCTTCTTGTCTTGGTGGAGATACTCAGTGCTGATGGTGAGTTGCTAGGCGTGGTGTATACTAGTGGAGTCGCGGTGACGGCTGTGGTGGTGGTGGAGAGTTTGGGAAGTGGAAGATACAGCAGTGAGCAGGGTCAGGGGTCTGTTATTAGCCATAGAGCACTGTAGGTGGTCCCTTCTTGTCTTGGTGGAGATACTCAGTGCTGATGGTGAGTTGCTAGGCGTGGTGTATACTAGTGGAGTCGCGGTGACGGCTGTGGTGGTGGAGAGTTTGGCAAGTAGAAGATACAGCAGTGATCAGGGTCAGGGGTGCGTTATTAGCCATAGAGGACTGTAGGTGGTCCCTTCTTGTCCTGGTGGAGATAGTGCTGATGGTGAGTTGCTAGGCATGGTGTATACTAGTGGAGTCGCGGTGACGGCTGTGGTGGTGGAGAGTTTGGGAAGTGGAAGATACAGCAGTGATCAGGGTCAGGGGTGCGTTATTAGCCATAGAGCACTGTAGGTGGTCCCTTCTTGTCCTGGTGGAGATAGTGCTGATGGTGAGTTGCTAGGCGTGGTGTATACTAGTGGAGTCGCGGTGACGGCTGTGGTGGTGGAGAGTTTGGGAAGTGGAAGATACAGCAGTGAGCAGGGTCAGGGGTGCGTTATTAGCCATAGAGCACTGTAGGTGGTCCCTTCTTGTTCTGGTGGAGATACTCGGTGCTGATGGTGAGTTGCTAGGCATGGTGTATACTAGTGGAGTCGCGGTGACGGCTGTGGTGGTGGAGAGTTTGGGAAGTGGAAGATACAGCAGTGAGCAGGGTCAGGGGTCTGTTATTAGCCATAGAGCACTGTAGGTGGTCCCTTCTTGTCTTGGTGGAGATACTCAGTGCTGATGGTGAGTTGCTAGGCGTGGTGTATACTAGTGGAGTCGCGGTGACGGCTGTGGTGGTGGAGAGTTTGGGAAGTAGAAGATACAGCAGTGATCAGGGTCAGGGGTGCGTTATTAGCCATAGAGCACTGTAGGTGGTCCCTTCTTGTCCTGGTGGAGATAGTGCTCATGGTGAGTTGCTAGGCGTGGTGTATACTAGTGGAGTCGCGGTGACGGCTGTGGTGGTGGAGAGTTTGGGAAGTGGAAGATACAGCAGTGAGCAGGGTCAGGGGTGCGTTATTAGCCATAGAGCACTGTAGGTGGTCCCTTCTTGTTCTGGTGGAGATAGTGCTGATGGTGAGTTGCTAGGCATGGTGTATACTAGTGGAGTCGCGGTGACGGCTGTGGTGGTGGAGAGTTTGGGAAGTGGAAGATACAGCAGTGAGCAGGGTCAGGTGTGCGTTATTAGCCATAGAGCACTGTAGGTGGTCCCTTCTTGTTCTGGTGGAGATACTCGGTGCTGATGGTGAGTTGCTAGGCATGGTGTATACTAGTGGAGTCGCGGTGACGGCTGTGGTGGTGGAGAGTTTGGGAAGGGGAAGATACAGCAGTGAGCAGGGTCAGGGGTCTGTTATTAGCCATAGAGCACTGTAGGTGGTCCCTTCTTGTCTTGGTGGAGATACTCAGTGCTGATGGTGAGTTGCTAGGCGTGGTGTATACTAGTGGAGTCGCGGTGACGGCTGTGGTGGTGGAGAGTTTGGGAAGTAGAAGATACAGCAGTGATCAGGGTCAGGGGTGCGTTATTAGCCATAGAGCACTGTAGGTGGTCCCTTCTTGTCCTGGTGGAGATAGTGCTGATGGTGAGTTGCTAGGCATGGTGTATACTAGTGGAGTCGCGGTGACGGCTGTGGTGGTGAAGAGTTTGGGAAGTGGAAGATACAGCAGTGATCAGGGTCAGGGGTGCGTTATTAGCCATAGAGCACTGTAGGTGGTCCCTTCTTGTCCTGGTGGAGATAGTGCTCATGGTGAGTTGCTAGGCGTGGTGTATACTAGTGGAGTCGCGGTGACGGCTGTGGTGGTGGAGAGTTTGGGAAGTGGAAGATACAGCAGTGAGCAGGGTCAGGGGTGCGTTATTAGCCATAGAGCACTGTAGGTGGTCCCTTCTTGTTCTGGTGGAGATAGTGCTGATGGTGAGTTGCTAGGCATGGTGTATACTAGTGGAGTCGCGGTGACGGCTGTGGTGGTGGAGAGTTTGGGAAGTGGAAGATAAAGCAGTGAGCAGGGTCAGGGGTGCGTTATTAGCCATAGAGCACTGTAGGTGGTCCCTTCTTGTCCTGGTGGAGATAGTGCTGATGGTGAGTTGCTAGGCGTGGTGTATACTAGTGGAGTCGCGGTGACGGCTGTGGTGGTGGAGAGTTTGGGAAGTGGAAGATACAGCAGTGAGCAGGGTCAGGGGTCTGTTATTAGCCATAGAGCACTGTAGGTGGTCCCTTCTTGTCTTGGTGGAGATACTCGGTGCTGATGGTGAGTTGCTAGGCATGGTGTATACTAGTGGAGTCGCGGTGACGGCTGTGGTGGTGGAGAGTTCGGGAAGTGGAAGATACAGCAGTGAGCAGGGTCAGGGGTGCGTTATTAGCCATAGAGCACTGTAGGTGGTCCCTTCTTGTCCTGGTGGAGATAGTGCTGATGGTGAGTTGCTAGGCGTGGTGTATACTAGTGGAGTCGCGGTGACGGCTGTGGTGGTGGAGAGTTTGGGAAGTGGAAGATACAGCAGTGAGCAGGGTTAGGGGTCTGTTATTAGCCATAGAGCACTGTAGGTGGTCCCTTCTTGTCCTGGTGGAGATAGTGCTGCTGGTGAGTTGCTAGGCGTGGTGTATACTAGTGGAGTCCCGGTGACGGCTGTGGTGGTGGAGAGTTTGGGAAGTGGAAGATACAGCAGTGAGCAGGGTTAGGGGTCTGTTATTAGCCATAGAGCACTGTAGGTGGTCCCTTCTTGTCCTGGTGGAGATACTCAGTGCTGATGGTGAGTTGCTAGGCATGGTGTATACTAGTGGAGTCGCGGTGACGGCTGTTGTGGTGGAGAGTTGGGGAAGTGGAAGATACAGCAGTGAGCAGGGTCAGGGGTGCGTTATTAGCCATAGAGCGCTGTAGGTGGTCCCTTCTTGTCTTGGTGGAGATAGTGCTGATGGTGAGTTGCTAGGCGTGGTGTATACTAGTGGAGTCGCGGTGACGGCTGTGGTGGTGGAGAGTTTGGGAAGTGGAAGATACAGCAGTGAGCAGGGTCAGGGGTGCGTTATTAGCCATAGAGCACTATAGGTGGTCCCTTCTTGTTCTGGTGGAGATAGTGCTGATGGTGAGTTGCTAGGCATGGTGTATACTAGTGGAGTCGCGGTGACGGTTGTGGTGGTGGAGAGTTTGGGAAGTGGAAGATACAGCAGTGATCAGGGTCAGGGGTGCGTTATTAGCCATAGAGCACTGTAGGTGGTCCCTTCTTGTTCTGGTGGAGATAGTGCTGATGGTGAGTTGCTAGGCATGGTGTATACTAGTGGAGTCGCGGTGACGGTTGTGGTGGTGGAGAGTTTGGGAAGTGGAAGATACAGCAGTGAGCAGGGTTAGGGGTGCGTTATTAGCCATAGAGCACTGTAGGTGGTCCCTTCTTGTCCTGGTGGAGATAGTGCTGATGGTGAGTTGCTAGGCATGGTGTATACTAGTGGAGTCGCGGTGACGGCTGCGGTGGTGGAGAGTTTGGGAAGTGGAAGATACAGCAGTGATCAGGGTCAGGGGTGCGTTATTAGCCATAGAGCGCTGTAGGTGGTCCCTTCTTGTCTTGGTGGAGATACTCAGTGCTGATGGTGAGTTGCTAGGCGTGGTGTATACTAGTGGAGTCGCGGTGACGGCTGCGGTGGTGGAGAGTTTGGGAAGTGGAAGATACAGCAGTGATCAGGGTCAGGGGTGCGTTATTAGCCATAGAGCACTGTAGGTGGTCCCTTCTTGTCCTGGTGGAGATACTCAGTGCTGATGGTGAGTTGCTAGGCGTGGTGTATACTAGTGGAGTCGCGGTGACGGCTGTGGTGGTGGTGGAGAGTTTGGGAAGTGGAAGATACAGCAGTGAGCAGGGTCAGGGGTCTGTTATTAGCCATAGAGCACTGTAGGTGGTCCCTTCTTGTCTTGGTGGAGATACTCAGTGCTGATGGTGAGTTGCTAGGCGTGGTGTATACTAGTGGAGTCGCGGTGACGGCTGTGGTGGTGGAGAGTTTGGGAAGTGGAAGATACAGCAGTGATCAGGGTCAGGGGTGCGTTATTAGCCATAGAGCACTGTAGGTGGTCCCTTCTTGTCCTGGTGGAGATAGTGCTGATGGTGAGTTGCTAGGCGTGGTGTATACTAGTGGAGTCGCGGTGACGGCTGTGGTGGTGGAGAGTTTGGGAAGTGGAAGATACAGCAGTGAGCAGGGTCAGGGGTGCGTTATTAGCCATAGAGCACTGTAGGTGGTCCCTTCTTGTTCTGGTGGAGATACTCGGTGCTGATGGTGAGTTGCTAGGCATGGTGTATACTAGTGGAGTCGCGGTGACGGCTGTGGTGGTGGAGAGTTTGGGAAGTGGAAGATACAGCAGTGAGCAGGGTCAGGGGTCTGTTATTAGCCATAGAGCACTGTAGGTGGTCCCTTCTTGTCTTGGTGGAGATACTCAGTGCTGATGGTGAGTTGCTAGGCATGGTGTATACTAGTGGAGTCCCGGTGACGGCTGTGGTGGTAGAGAGTTTGGGAAGTGGAAGATAACGCACCCCTGACCCTGCTCACTGCTGTATCTTCCACTTCCCAAACTCTCCACCACCACAGCCGTCACCGCGACTCCACTAGTATACACCACGCCTAGCAACTCACCATCAGCACTATCTCCACCAGAACAAGAAGGGACCACCTACAGTGCTCTATGGCTAATAACGCACCCCTGACCCTGCTCACTGCTGTATTAGCCATAGAGCACTGTAGGTGGTCCCTTCTTGTTCTGGTGGAGATAGTGCTGATGGTGAGTTGCTAGGCGTGGTGTATACTAGTGGAGTCGCGGTGACGGCTGTGGTGGTGGAGAGTTTGGGAAGTGGAAGATACAGCAGTGAGCAGGGTCAGGGGTGCGTTATTAGCCATAGAGCACTGTAGGTGGTCCCTTCTTGTCTTGGTGGAGATACTCAGTGCTGATGGTGAGTTGCTAGGCGTGGTGTATACTATTGGAGTCGCGGTGACGGCTGTGGTGGTGGAGAGTTTGGGAAGTGGAAGATACAGCAGTGAGCAGGGTCAGGGGTGCGTTATTAGCCATAGAGCACTGTAGGTGGTCCCTTCTTGTTCTGGTGGAGATACTCGGTGCTGATGGTGAGTTGCTAGGCATGGTGTATACTAGTGGAGTCGCGGTGACGGCTGTGGTGGTGGAGAGTTTGGGAAGTGGAAGATACAGCAGTGAGCAGGGTCAGGGGTGCGTTATTAGCCATAGAGCACTGTAGGTGGTCCCTTCTTGTTCTGGTGGAGATACTCGGTGCTGATGGTGAGTTGCTAGGCATGGTGTATACTAGTGGAGTCGCGGTGACGGCTGTGGTGGTGGAGAGTTTGGGAAGTGGAAGATACAGCAGTGAGCAGGGTCAGGGGTCTGTTATTAGCCATAGAGCACTGTAGGTGGTCCCTTCTTGTCTTGGTGGAGATACTCAGTGCTGATGGTGAGTTGCTAGGCGTGGTGTATACTAGTGGAGTCGCGGTGACGGCTGTGGTGGTGGAGAGTTTGGGAAGTAGAAGATACAGCAGTGATCAGGGTCAGGGGTGCGTTATTAGCCATAGAGCACTGTAGGTGGTCCCTTCTTGTCCTGGTGGAGATAGTGCTCATGGTGAGTTGCTAGGCGTGGTGTATACTAGTGGAGTCGCGGTGACGGCTGTGGTGGTGGAGAGTTTGGGAAGTGGAAGATACAGCAGTGAGCAGGGTCAGGGGTGCGTTATTAGCCATAGAGCACTGTAGGTGGTCCCTTCTTGTCTTGGTGGAGATACTCAGTGCTGATGGTGAGTTGCTAGGCGTGGTGTATACTATTGGAGTCGCGGTGACGGCTGTGGTGGTGGAGAGTTTGGGAAGTGGAAGATACAGCAGTGATCAGGGTCAGGGGTGCGTTATTAGCCATAGAGCACTGTAGGTGGTCCCTTCTTGTTCTGGTGGAGATAGTGCTGATGGTGAGTTGCTAGGCATGGTGTATACTAGTGGAGTCGCGGTGACGGCTGCGGTGGTGGAGAGTTTGGGAAGTGGAAGATACAGCAGTGATCAGGGTCAGGGGTGCGTTATTAGCCATAGAGCACTGTAGGTGGTCCCTTCTTGTTCTGGTGGAGATAGTGCTGATGGTGAGTTGCTAGGCATGGTGTATACTAGTGGAGTCGCGGTGACGGTTGTGGTGGTGGAGAGTTTGGGAAGTGGAAGATACAGCAGTGAGCAGGGTCAGGGGTGCGTTATTAGCCATAGAGCACTGTAGGTGGTCCCTTCTTGTCCTGGTGGAGATAGTGCTGATGGTGAGTTGCTAGGCATGGTGTATACTAGTGGAGTCGCGGTGACGGCTGTGGTGGTGGAGAGTTTGGGAAGTGGAAGATACAGCAGTGATCAGGGTCAGGGGTGCGTTATTAGCCATAGAGCACTGTAGGTGGTCCCTTCTTGTCCTGGTGGAGATAGTGCTCATGGTGAGTTGCTAGGCGTGGTGTATACTAGTGGAGTCGCGGTGACGGCTGTGGTGGTGGAGAGTTTGGGAAGTGGAAGATACAGCAGTGAGCAGGGTCAGGGGTGCGTTATTAGCCATAGAGCACTGTAGGTGGTCCCTTCTTGTTCTGGTGGAGATAGTGCTGATGGTGAGTTGCTAGGCATGGTGTATACTAGTGGAGTCGCGGTGACGGCTGTGGTGGTGGAGAGTTTGGGAAGTGGAAGATACAGCAGTGAGCAGGGTCAGGGGTGCGTTATTAGCCATAGAGCACTGTAGGTGGTCCCTTCTTGTTCTGGTGGAGATAGTGCTGATGGTGAGTTGCTAGGCGTGGTGTATACTAGTGGAGTCGCGGTGACGGCTGTGGTGGTGGAGAGTTTGGGAAGTGGAAGAAGGGGAGCCGGAGAGCCTGGTCGGAGGTTGTGAATGGGAGTATTCAGAGAAGAATAGTAGTTCTAATGGTTGGAGGGTAATAGGGGTTGTGGAAATGGGTATCTAGGGGTGGCAGAAGGAGACCTACTGTATTTCATGGTTGGATTTGCAGGTGGAAGGTGGTAGAGAGGAAGAGGTTCAGCATTACTGGATTATTGTACTTTCTGTACTAGTTACCAGCCCGTCACAATGACAGACAACATAACAGTAATATCCGCGCCTGCGGCTGTGCACGCCTGAATAGTTACGTCAGCTGTCATCTAGTGGCTGCCAGCATGCAATACACTCAAATTCCCCCCATAGAGACGAGTAGCAGCGTTAGCCTTTTATTATATAGGATATCACTAATAATCATTTTTCATGATGTGTATTTGTATGAGAACCATTATTATTTCATGGGATTGTTAAAGCCAGGTCTGTTAATAAAGTGAGTACTTAGTTGTACACATGTGAATACGTCTGGCGCTGTGTGTGACATGTCTGAGCCCTTCACTGCAGATGTGTAACTTCATGTCTGCATACAGTAGCTGAGGACCAGTCTCACTCATCCTCAGCTGTGATAAGAAGTGATGACCTAGGAGTGAGGCTGGTGGAGACAACAGGGGACAGTAATGCTAGAAGGGAAAGATGTGGCCAGCTCTGTTTACATGAGGGGAATGTCCTCATAAAGGCTAATGTTACATTAACCTCTACACTGTAGAAAGATAATGGAGTCCAACATAGCTTCCACACATTCGGGGCCATCACATATGAAAGGACGGAGGGGAGGCAGTGAGGGGGTGTCCCGTATTTGAAATGATGTGACCCCAAGTAGCTATTGTTAGGGGATCACCTGTGATCACCAAACAGTATTGCTCTGCGCAGTGGAAAACCTATATAGGTGGGTAGGCTGTGCGTGTCCTATCGCCCAACTAACAGCACCTGTACCTGAGGGGACACCACATTTGTGACCACCAGAGATGGGGAGGGCACATTGCCGTTTATCACCCCCATAGTGACGGCACACACTTGGTGGCACCCTTGTTTCTTAGTTGATCACCAGAGATGGGGAGGGCACATTGCCGTCTATCACCCCCATAGTGACGGCACACACTTGGTGGCACCCTTGTTTCTTAGTGTGATCACCAGAGATGGGGGGGGGCACATTGCCGTCTATCACCCCCATAGTGACGTCACACACTTGGTGGCACCCTTGTTTCTTAGTGTGATCACCAGAGATGGGGAGGGCACATTGCCGTCTACCACCCCCATAGTGACGGCACACACTTGGTGGCACCCTTGTTTCTTAGTGTGATCACCAGAGATGGGGGGGGCACATTGCGGCCTATCACCCCCATAGTGACGTCACACACTTGGTAGCACCCTTGTTTCTTAGTGTGATCACCAGAGATGGGGGGGGGCACATTGCCGTCTATCACCCCCATAGTGACGTCACACACTTGGTGGCACCCTTGTTTCTTAGTGTGATCACCAGAGATGGGGAGGGCACATTGCCGTCTACCACCCCCATAGTGACGGCACACACTTGGTGGCACCCTTGTTTCTTAGTGTGATCACCAGAGATGGGGGGGGCACATTGCGGCCTATCACCCCCATAGTGACGTCACACACTTGGTAGCACCCTTGTTTCTTAGTGTGATCACCAGAGATGGGGGGGGCACATTGCGGCCTATCACCCCCATAGTGACGGCACACACTTGGTGACACCCTTGTTTCTTAGTGTGATCACCAGAGATGGGGAGGGCACATTGCTGTCTACCACCCCCATAGTGACGGCACACACTTGGTGGTACCCTTGTTTCTTAGTGTGATCACCAGAGATGGGGAGGGCACATTGCGGCCTATCACCCCCATAGTGACGTCACACACTTGGTGGCACCCTTGTTTCTTAGTGTAATCACCAGAGATGGGGAGGGCACATTGCCGTCTATCACCCCCATAGTGACGGCACACACTTGGTAGCACCCTTGTTTCTTAGTGTGATCACCAGAGATGGGGAGGGCACATTGCCGTCTATCACCCCCATAGTGACGTCACACACTTGGTGGCACCCTTGTTTCTTAGTGTAATCGCCAGAGATGGGGAGGGCACATTGCCGTCTATCACCCCCATAGTGACGGCACACACTTGGTGGCACCCTTGTTTCTTAGTGTGATCACCAGAGATGGGGAGGGCACATTGCCGTCTATCACCCCCATAGTGACGGCACACACTTGGTGGCACCCTTGTGTCTTAGTGTGATCACCAGAGATGGGGAGGGCACATTGCGGCCTATCACCCCCATAGTGACGTCACACACTTGGTGGCACCCTTGTTTCTTAGTGTAATCACCAGAGATGGGGGGGGCACATTGCTGTCTATCACCCCCATAGTGACGGCACACACTTGGTGGCACCCTTGTTTCTTAGTGTAATCACCAGAGATGGGGAGGGCACATTGCCGTCTATCACCCCCATAGTGACGTCACACACTTGGTGGCACCCTTGTTTCTTAGTGTAATCGCCAGAGATGGGGAGGGCACATTGCCGTCTATCACCCCCATAGTGACGGCACACACTTGGTGGCACCCTTGTTTCTTAGTGTGATCACCAGAGATGGGGAGGGCACATTGCCGTCTATCACCCCCATAGTGACGGCACACACTTGGTGGCACCCTTGTGTCTTAGTGTGATCACCAGAGATGGGGAGGGCACATTGCGGCCTATCACCCCCATAGTGACGTCACACACTTGGTGGCACCCTTGTTTCTTAGTGTAATCACCAGAGATGGGGGGGGCACATTGCTGTCTATCACCCCCATAGTGACGGCACACACTTGGTGGCACCCTTGTTTCTTAGTGTAATCACCAGAGATGGGGAGGGCACATTGCCGTCTATCACCCCCATAGTGACGGCACACACTTGGTAGCACCCTTGTTTCTTAGTGTGATCACCAGAGATGGGGAGGGCACATTGCCGTCTATCACCCCCATAGTAACGGCACACACTTGGTAGCACCCTTGTTTCTTAGTGTGATCACCAGAGATGGGGAGGGCACATTGCCGTCTATCACCCCCATAGTGACGGCACACACTTGGTAGCACCCTTGTTTCTTAGTGTGATCACCAGAGATGGGGAGGGCACATTGCCGTCTATCACCCCCATAGTGACGGCACACACTTGGTAGCACCCTTGTTTCTTAGTGTGATCACCAGAGATGGGGAGGGCACATTGCCGTCTATCACCCCCATAGTGACGTCACACACTTGGTGGCACCCTTGTTTCTTAGTGTGATCACCAGAGATGGGGAGGGCACTTTGCCGTCTACCACCCCCATAGTGACGGCACACACTTGGTGGCACCCTTGTTTCTTAGTGTAATCACCAGAGATGGGGAGGGCACATTGCCGTCTATCACCCTCATAGTGACGGCACACACTTGGTAGCACCCTTGTTTCTTAGTGTGATCACCAGAGATGGGGGGGGCACATTGCCGTCTATCACCCTCATAGTGACGGCACACACTTGGTAGCACCCTTGTTTCTTAGTGTAATCACCAGAGATGGGGGGGGCACATTGCCGTCTATCACCCTCATAGTGACGGCACACACTTGGTGGCACCCTTGTTTCTTAGTGTGATCACCAGAGATGGGGAGGGCACATTGCCGTCTATCACCCTCATAGTGACGGCACACACTTGGTGGCACCCTTGTTTCTTAGTGTGATCACCAGACAATGAGTGAAACTGGACACAACAAATAGCATTATCACACAAAGGGAATCTACATCCCAGATCTGCGGCAGATAAACAAGACTGGTTCCCTTATTTCATGTAGCAGCTTTGTTAGTTAAACTCTAGTCCTCCTTGTTGGATATACCGTATTACCGTATACCATATTATTCCTACACACAGCGTGTACAATCCAGACAGAAAACAGAAATGGATGAAACCCAATATGATCATATTCAGGTGCAGATGTTGTACTGTCCTACACGTACAGTGCGTTTGGGAAGTATTCACAGCGCTTCACTTTTTCCACATTTTGTTATGTTACAGCCTTATTCCAAACTGGAATAAATAATTTTTTCCCTCAAAATTCTACACACAATACCCCATAATGACCACGTGAAAACTGGTCCTGAACCGGGAGGGGGGGGAGGGGCGATCAGGGGAGCGTCTTACTCCCCACTTACTCCCCGTGAATACTTTACAGATGCACTGTAGGGTCCTTCTGGTCACTATTTTGAGCACCTTTTTTTTGGGCCATTTTTTTTTTGTTCATTGGATGTCTTATATCAGGCCTGGCCAACCTGTGGCTCTCCAGCTGTTGTAAACCTACACGTTCCATCATGCTTTGCCACAGTTTTGCTATTATGGAATGCTAAAACTGTGGCAGGGCATGCTGGGATGTGTAGTTTCACCACATCTGGAGAGCCACAGGTTGGCCAGGCCTATCTTATAAGAAGCCCAAAGACCGATGCTAATCTCAGAAAACGCTGCATTTTCTGGAAAAGATATAATTGTATCGTTACTGCCTAAAAAATTGCTAATATTGATGTCAACAAATGGTGTCCGCGCAGGAGTGAGAAAAGCCTTGGCAGTGACGGGGTTAAATGCTTGTAACACGGTCATCACTCAGCAGTATCCAGAGTCCTCCCTTACGCCCGGTAAGTCAGTAAAAGGATTGGGTTTGCATTGCAGGAGCTGGCGCAGTTATTACGGCTGGAGGAAGAGGAATGGGTCCGGCTGCAGACTCTGATCAGGAAGTACAAGCAGGAGCATACACGCACCGGCGTTCGCTTTGCTGAGGATGAACGTGGACGGTTACCTGTCAGGGCGTTCCTCCAGTACTTGGAGTGTGAGCAGGATACTGTGAATGTGAAGAAGATCAGTGAGGAGGATTACATTGCATTAGGTAAGCTGGTATCCAGCGGAACGTCTCCTTTATATGTACAAAATATACAGAGAAACCTCAGAATGATACCTGAGTATTGTATTATGCTGGGCGTACATTATACACATATCTATAATTGTCCTGTGTACAGATGTGTCCTTATACATTATACACATATCTATAATTGTCCTGTGTACAGACGTGTCCTTATACATTATACACAAATGTATAATTGTCCTGTGTACAGACGTGTCCTTATACATTATACACATATCTATAATTGTCCAGTGTACAGACGTGTCCTTATACATTATACACATATCTATAATTGTCCTGTGTACAGACGTGTCCTTATACATTATACACAAATGTATAATTGTCCTGTGTACAGACGTGTCCTTATACATTATACACATATCTATAATTGTCCAGTGTACAGACGTGTCCTTATACATTATACACATATCTATAATTGTCCTGTGTACAGACGTGTCCTTATACATTATACACATATCTATAATTGTCCAGTGTACAGACGTGTCCTTATACATTATACACATATCTAGAATTGTCCAGTGTACAGACGTGTCCTTATACATTATACACATATCTAGAATTGTCCAGTGTACAGACGTGTCCTTATACATTATACACATATCTAGAATTGTCCAGTCTACAGACGTGTCCTTATACATTATACACATATCTATAATTGTCCAGTGTACAGACGTGTCCTTATACATTATACACATCTATAATTGTCCAGTCTACAGACGTGTCCTTATACATTATACACATATCTAGAATTGTCCTGTGTACAGACGTGTCCTCATACATTATACACATATCTAGAATTGTCCAGTGTACAGACGTGTCCTTATACATTATACACATATCTATAATTGTCCAGTGTACAGATGTCCTTATACATTATACACATGTCTATAATTGTCCTGTGTTCAGACGTGTCCTTATACATTATACACATATCTATAATTGTCCAGTGTACAGACGTACCTTATACATTATACACATATCTATAATTGTCCAGTGTACAGACGTGTCCTTATACATTATACACATATCTAGAATTGTCCAGTGTACAGACGTGTCCTTATACATTATACACATATCTAGAATTGTCCAGTGTGCAGATGTGTACTTATACATTATACACATATCTAGAATTGTCCTGTGTACAGACGTGTCCTTATACATTATACACATATCTAGAATTGTCCTGTGTACAGACGTGTCCTTATACATTATACACATATCTATAGTTGTCCAGTGTACAGACGTGTCCTTATACATTATACACATGTCTATAGTTGTCCAGTGTACAGACGTGTACTCATACATTATACACATATCTATAATTGTCCTGTGTGCAGACGTGTACTTATACATTATACACATATCTATAATTGTCCTGTGTACAGACGTGTCCTTATACATTATACACATATCTATAATTGTCCTGTGTACAGACGTGTCCTTATACATTATACACATATCTATAATTGTCCAGTGTACAGACGTGTACTCATACATTATACACATATCTATAATTGTCCTGTGTGCAAATGTGTACTTATACATTATATACATATCTATAATTGTCCAGTGTACAGACGTGTCCTTATACATTATACACATATCTATAATTGTCCTGTGTACAGACATGTCCTTATACATTATACACATATCTATAATTGTCCAGTGTACAGACGTGTCCTTATACATTATATACATATCTATAATTGTCCAGTGTACAGACGTGTACTTATACATTACAGGTTGAGTCTCCCTTATCCAAAATGCTTGGGACCAGAGGTATTTTGGATATGGGATTTTTCCGTATTTTGGAATAATTGCCTAACATAATGAGATATCATGGTGATGGGACCTAAATCTAAGCACAGAATGCATTTATGGTACATATACACCTTATACACACAGCCTGAAGGTAATTTTAGCCAATATTTTTTATAACTTTGTGCATTAAACAAAGTGTGTCTACATTCACACAATTCATTTATGTTTCATATACACCTTATACACACAGCCTGAGGGTCATTCAATACAATATTTTTAATAACTTTGTGTATTAAACAAAGTTTGTGTACATGGAGCCATCAAAAAACAAAGGTTTCACTATCTCACTCTCACTCAAAAAAGTCCGTATTTCGGAATATTCCGTATTTCGGAATATTTGGATATGGGATACTCAACCTGTATACACACATCTATAATTGTCCAGTGTACAGACGTGTCCTTATACATTATACACATATCTAGAATTGTCCAGTGTACAGACGTGTCCTTATACATTATACACGTATCTATAATTGTCCTGTGTACAGACGTGTCCTTATACATTATACACATATCTATAATTGTCCTGTGTACAGACGTTTCCTTATACATTATACACATATCTATAATTGTCCTGTGTACAGACGTGTCCTTATACATTATACACGTCTATAATTGTCCAGTGTACAGACGTGTCCTTATACATTATTATTATTATTATTATTATTATTAATATTATTATTAGCCTTTATTTATATGGCGCCACAAGGGTTCCGCAGCGCCCAATTACAGAGTACATATGCACATAATCAAAACAGGAAAACAGTGACTTACAGTTGAAGACAATATAGGACAAGTACAGGGCAACTAAGCATAACTACACCAGTAAACATAGAGATAAGTTCCATGTGGCCAAAGAACTGCGGGATTTGGGCAGTTGAGGATTATTAAAGTAAGAAACATATAAGCACATGAGGGAAGAGGGCCCTACTCGTGAGAGCTTACATTCTAAGGGGAGGGGTAGACAGACAGGGGTGACACAGATGGGGTACATGGAGAGCGTGGAACAGAGGGTTAGGATGAGATTTGGCTGGGTTTGGTAAAGAAATGGGTCTTAAGAGCCCGTTTGAAGTTTTGTAGAGAGGTGGAGAGTCTGAGGGGGAGAGGTAAAGAATTCCAGAGAAAGGGAGCAGCACGTGAAAAATCTTGGAGATAGGAGTGGGAGGAAGTAATCAGAAGACAGGAGAGTCGGCGTGCATTAGCAGAGCGAAGAGGACGGGTGGGAGAGTAAAGGGAGATAAGGTCAGAGATGTAGATGGGAGAGGAGTGGGTGAGAGCTTTGTAAGTGAGTGTGAGAAGTTTGAATTGGATTCTGAAAGGGAAGGGAAGCCAGTGAAGGTCTTGTAGGAGAGGAGAGGTAGACGTAGTGCGTTTGGTGAGGAAGATGAGCCGGGCAGCAGCATTGAGGATAGATTGGAGTGGAGAGAGGTAATTGTCAGGGAGGCCAGTTAGGAGGAGATTACAGTAGTCCAGTCTGGAAATAATCAGTGAGTGAATAATGATCTTAGTGGCATCCTGGGTGAGAAAAGGTCTGATTCTGGAAATGTTTTTGAGATGAAAATGACAGGTTTGTGAGAGGTGCTGAATGTGTGGTTTGAAGGAGAGGGAGGAGTCAAGGATTACGCCAAGACAGCATACTTGGGGGCTAGGGGAGATAGTCGTGCCATCAATGGATAATGAGATTGTGGGAGGTGAGGCTGTGCGGGAGGGTGGGAAGATGATCAGCTCAGTCTTAGACATGTTGAGTTTAAGAAAGCGCTGAGACATCCAGGAAGAGATAGCAGAAAGACAGTTTGAGGTACGAGTGAGGAGAGCCGTGGAGAGATCAGGGGAGGAGAGGTAGACTTGAGTGTCATCAGCATAGAGGTGGTATTGGAAGTTAAAAGAACTAATGAGTTCACCTAAAGAGGACTTATAGAGAGAGAAAAGGAGAGGACCAGGAACAGAGCCTTGGGGGACACCAACAGTTAGTGGAAGTGGGGGGGAGGTAGCATCATGAGAGGAGACAGAGAAGGAACGATCAGAGAGGTAGGAGGTCAGCCAGGAGAGGGCAGTATCACGCAGACCAAGAGAGTGAAGGATTTGCAGAAGGAGAGGGTGGTCCACAGTGTCAAAAGCAGCAGAGAGTAGTGTCCCATAGATTTGGCTGCATGGAGGTCATTGCAGACTTTTGTGAGGGCAGTTTCAGTGGAGTGGAGAGAACGGAAACCAGACTGGAATGGGTCAAGCAGTGAGTGTGAGGAAAGAAAGGAAGTAAGGCGATTATAGACAATACGCTCAAGAAGTTTGGAGGCAAAGGGGAGGAGAGAGATGGGTCGATAGTTGGAGAGAGTGTTAGGATCAAGGGTAGGTTTTTTAAGAATAGGGGAGACAAGAGCATGCTTGGAGGCAGAGGGGACAGTGCCTGATGAAAGGGAGAGATTGAGAAGGCGGGCAAGATGGGAACAGGCAGAAGGAGAGAGGTAGCGGAGGAGGTGGGAGGGGATAGGGTCGAGCGGGGAGGTTGTGGGGGGGGGGGGAACGGATGAGGGCCATGACTTCCTCGCCAGATACATGGGAGAAAGATGTCAGAGTTGGTAAGAGGGAAGGTGAGGGGTGGCAAGGGATGGGTGGTGGCTGGTTGCTGGTCTGGTGGGATGTGATATCCTGACGTATGGAGTCAATCTTGGATGTGAAATAAGTGGCCAAGTCAAGAGCAGACAATGAGGAAGGGAGAGGAGGTGGTGGTGGGCAGAGGAGGGAGTTAACAGTGGCAAAGAGGCGCCGGGGGTTGGAAGACTGGGTAGAAATTAGGATTTTGAAGTATGATTGTTTAGCAAGGGAAAGGGCAGTACTGAAGGATGAGAGCATGAATTTGAAATGGAGGAAGTCTGCTTTAGAGCGTGATTTCCTCCACTGTCGCTCGGCAGTACGTGAGCAGTTTTGTAGATATCTGGTGCATTTGGTGTGCCAGGGTTGAGGTGTTGATCTCATTATACACATATCTATAATTGTCCAGTGTACAGACGTGTCCTTATACATTATACACATATCTATAATTGTCCTGTGTACAGACGTGTCCTTATACATTTTACACATATCTATAATTGTCCTGTGTGCAGACGTGTCCTTATACATTATACACATATCTATAATTGTCCTGTGTACAGACGTGTCCTTATACATTATACACATATCTAGAATTGTCCAGTGTACAGACGTGTCCTTATACATTATACACATATCTAGAATTGTCCAGTGTACAGATGTGTCCTTATACACATATCTATAATTGTCCAGTGTACAGACGTGTCCATATACATTATACACATATCTAGAATTGTCCAGTGTACAGATGTGTCCTTATACATTATACACATATCTATAATTGTCCTGTGTACAGACGTGTCCTTATACATTATACACATATCTAGAATTGTCCAGTGTACAGACGTGTCCTTATACATTATACACATATCTAGAATTGTCCAGTGTACAGATGTGTCCTTATACATTATACACATATCTATAATTGTCCTGTGTACAGACGTGTCCATATACATTATACACATCTATAATTGTCCTATGTACAGATGTATCCTTATACATTATACACATATCTAATTGTCCAGTGTACAGATGTGTCCTTATACATTATACACATCTATAATTGTCCAGTGTACAGATGTGTCCTTATACATTATACACATATCTTTAAATGTCCAGTGTACAGACGTGTCCTTATACATTATACACATATCTATAATTGTCCAGTGTACAGACGTGTCCTTATACATTATACACATATCTATAATTGTCCAGTGTACAGATGTGTCCTTATACATTATACACATATCTTTAAATGTCCAGTGTACAGACGTGTCCTTATACATTATACACATATCTATAATTGTCCAGTGTACAGACGTGTCCTTATACATTATACACATATCTATAATTGTCCAGTGTACAGATGTGTACTCATACATTATACACATATCTATAATTGTCCTGTGTACAGACGTGTCCTTATACATTATACACATATCTATAATTGTCCAGTGTACAGATGTGTCCTTATACATTATACACATATCTATAATTGTCCAGTGTACAGATGTGTCCTTATACATTATACACATCTATAATTGTCCAGTGTACAGACGTGTCCTTATACATTATACACATATCTATAATTGTCCAGTGTACAGACGTGTCCTTATACATTATACACATATCTATAATTGTCCAGTGTACAGATGTGTACTCGTATATTATACACATATCTATAATTGTCCAGTGTACAGATGTGTCCTTATACATTATACACATATCTATAATTGTCCAGTGTACAGACGTGATCTTATATATTATACACATATCTATAATTGTCCAGTGTACAGACGTGTCCTTATATATTATACACATATCTATAATTGTCCAGTGTACAGATGTGTCCTTATATATTATACACATCTATAATTGTCCAGTGTACAGACGTGTCCTTATATATTATACACATATCTATAATTGTCCAGTGTACAGATGTGTACTCATACATTATACACATATCTATAATTGTCCTGTGTACAGACGTGTCCTTATACATTATACACATATCTATAATTGTCCAGTGTACAGACGTGTCCTTATACATTATACACATATCTATAATTGTCCAGTGTACAGACGTGTCCTTATACATTATACACATCTATAATTGTCCAGTGTACAGATGTGTACTCATATATTATACACATATCTATAATTGTCCAGTGTACAGATGTGTCCTTATACATTATACACATATCTATAATTGTCCAGTGTACAGACGTGTCCTTATACATTATACACATATCTATAATTGTCCAGTGTAAAGACGTGTCCTTATACATTATACACATATCTATAATTGTCCAGTGTACAGATGTGTCCTTATACATTATACACATATCTATAATTGTCCAGTGTACAGACGTGTCCTTATACATTATACACATATCTATAATTGTCCAGTGTACAGATGTGTCCTTATATATTATACACATATCTATAATTGTCCAGTGTACAGACGTGTCCTTATATATTATACACATATCTATAATTGTCCAGTGTACAGATGTGTCCTTATACATTATACGCATATCTATAATTGTCCAGTGTACAGACGTGTCCTTATACATTATACACATATCTATAATTGTCCAGTGTACAGACGTGTCCTTATACATTATACACATATCTATAATTGTCCAGTGTACAGATGTGTACTCGTATATTATACACATATCTATAATTGTCCAGTGTACAGACGTGTCCTTATATATTATACACATATCTATAATTGTCCAGTGTACAGATGTGTCCTTATACATTATACACATATCTATAATTGTCCAGTGTACAGACGTGTCCTTATACATTATACACATATCTATAATTGTCCAGTGTACAGATGTGTACTCATACATTATACACATATCTATAATTGTCCAGTCTACAGATGTGTACTCATACATTATACACATATCTATAATTGTCCTGTGTACAGATGTTTCCGTATAGAATGTTGCACCCGCAATTTATTCAAATTGCATGGTAAATCCGCTGGGGCTAGTACATGCAGCCTGGCGCAGTATAGCGGTGCCGCGATGCGTGCTCTAGTGCGTCCATATTGCGCCAGCATTGTATAAGGACACGTCTGTACGTGTACGATCGGTCGGACATGCTGAAACGTCCTGATGCAGTATTGTGTAAGTGGGCTGCGTTGTGCAGTGTATGCTGAGCCGGCCAGTAGACATTTTCACTGCTCTGCACAGCGGAGGATTGTGGGACATGTCTCAGATATACGGTCAGATGTATGCCCAGGTCTGTCGCTCTGCTGTAGGTTTTTGTTTCTGAATATTCTGTTTTGTATTATTATTTAACCTCTTTGTGGCACTTTTCATAGTTTTGTAAAAATGTTTCTTTCTTAAGTTCAAAGATATTAGATAAGATTTAGCCCTAGGGCAGCTGTCCGGCGGCTGTGGGGCGAGCCTGGGTGCCATTCAGCCCTCAGCACAAGATGTGGACCTGCCACTTCCTCACAGTGTAGAATGAAGAATACGCCCCATGCCCTCCTCCTTTATGTGCTACCCAGAGAAGATAAGGAGCCACTGTGCCACGTCATCCCTCTGTGCCTTCAGCGGCCGTGCGGGTTACTGGCCCAACGTGAATGTTTTTTTTTTTTTAAAGGGGCAAACATTTACAAGGCATGGTTTAGCCTTGTTAATGATTGCCCCTTTAAAAAAAAGTCTGAGTGCGGCCGGCATCCTGCGCGACCGCCAAATCCAGACTTCATTTCATCCCGCCCCATATGTCCAGATTACACATGGTCACAGCTGTCATGTGAGTACCTATGGGCAATCTTGGTACACAGCATACAATGAGCCAGTCCTCTATCCTGCGAGGTTCTTTCAGAAGCAGCCAGTAAGGGCCAGCCTGCAAGATGTTTCCACTAGGGGGCACCTGAGGAAGGGTCTGAGGCTGTAATGCCATGCACCTCCATCCTGCGAGGTTCTTACAGAAGCAGCCAGTAAGGGCCAGCCTGCGAGGCGTTTCCACTAGGGGGCACCTGAGGAAGGGTCTGAAGCTGTAATGCCATACACCTCCATCCTGCGAGTTTCTTACAGGAGCAGCCAGTAAGGATCAGCCTGCGAGGCGTTTCAACTAGGGGCACCTGATGAAGGGTCTGAAGCTGTAATGCCATACACCTCCATCCTGCGAGTTTCTTACAGAAGCAAAACAGAAAAAAATACTGGCGCCGGCTGGATCTCAAGATAAAGAAGGGAAACCGTTTTATCAGTTATAAAATTAACCATACATTTATTAAGACTAATCTAAAAAAAGTATATAACATATAAAATGTCAAGAGGGTAGTCAGTAATAAGGGTTGAGAGTCTCTCAAATTATATAAAAGACCACTTGTATATCCAATAGGGCAATATGCACCAATAATCTGGCTAGAACTCAGTCCTCCAAGATATCCTCATAAGGTTTCAGGCATAAATATTACCATGGTCTCAGAAGAAAGTCCCCTTGGTTCTCAATTGCAGATCGAGGTCCAATGGCAGCAGGGGAATGAGCAGAGACTGCAAATAAATGATGTTTGTAGAGGTTCTGGAGTGTTCAAGAGTCCACAGATTGCCAGATGATTTCAAAGTAAAAACAGGTGCAGTGCCCGTGGTCAGGATGGTGAAGGTCTCAACGCGTTTCGCTGGTCTATATCACCGCCAGCTTCCTCAGGACTATACTCCTGAGTAAGGGTCTGAAGCTGTAATGCCATACACCTCCATCCTGCGAGTTTCTTACAGAAGCAGCCAGTAAGGGCCAGCCTGCGAGGCGTTTCCACTAGGGGGTACCTGAGGAAGGGTCTGAGGCTGTAATGCCATACACCTCCATCCTGCGAGGTTCTTACAGAAGCAGCCAGTAAGGGCCAGCCTGCGAGGCGTTTCCACTAGGGGTACCTGAGGAAGGGTCTGAGGCTGTAATGCCATACACCTCCATCCTGCGGGTTTCTTACAGAAGCAGCCAGTAAGGGCCAGCCTGCGAGGCGTTTCCACTAGGGGCACCTGAGGAAGGGTCTGAAGCTGTAATGCCATACACCTCTATCCTGCGAGGTTCTTACAGAAGCAGCCAGTAAGGGCCAGACTGCGAGGCGTTTCCACTAGGGGGTACCTGAGGAAGGGTCTGAAGCTGTAATGCCATACACCTCCATCCTGCGAGGTTCTTACAGAAGCAGCCAGTAAGGGCCAGCCTGCGAGGCGTTTCCACTAGGGGTACCTGAGGAAGGGTCTGAGGCTGTAATGCCATACACCTCCATCCTGCGAGTTTCTTACAGAAGCAGCCAGTAAGGGCCAGCCTGCGAGATGTTTCCACTAGGGGCACCTGAGGAAGGGTCTGAAGCTGTAATGCCATGCACCTCCATCCTGCGAGGTTCTTACAGAAGCAGCCAGTAAGGGCCAGCCTGCGAGGCGTTTCCACTAGCGGGTACCTGAGGAAGGGTCTGAAGCTGTAATGCCATACACCTCCATCCTGCGAGTTTCTTACAGAAGCAGCCAGTAAGGGCCAGCCTGCGAGGCGTTTCCACTAGGGGGTACCTGAGGAAGGGTCTGAGGCTGTAATGCCATACACCTCCATCCTGCGAGGTTCTTACAGAAGCAGCCAGTAAGGGCCAGCCTGCGAGGCGTTTCCACTAGGGGTACCTGAGGAAGGGTCTGAGGCTGTAATGCCATACACCTCCATCCTGCGCGTTTCTTACAGAAGCAGCCAGTAAGGGCCAGCCTGCGAGGCGTTTCCACTAGGGGCACCTGAGGAAGGGTCTGAAGCTGTAATGCCATACACCTCTATCCTGCGAGGTTCTTACAGAAGCAGCCAGTAAGGGCCAGACTGCAAGGCGTTTCCACTAGGGGGTACCTGAGGAAGGGTCTGAAGCTGTAATGCCATACACCTCCATCCTGCGAGGTTCTTACAGAAGCAGCCAGTAAGGGCCAGCCTGCGAGGCGTTTCCACTAGGGGTACCTGAGGAAGGGTCTGAGGCTGTAATGCCATACACCTCCATCCTGCGAGGTTCTTACAGAAGCAGCCAGTAAGGGCCAGCCTGCGAGATGTTTCCACTAGGGGCACCTGAGGAAGAGTCTGAAGCTGTAATGCCATGCACCTCCATCCTGCGAGGTTCTTACAGAAGCAGCCAGTAAGGGCCAGCCTGCGAGGCGTTTCCACTAGGGGGTACCTGAGGAAGGGTCTGAAGCTGTAATGCCATACACCTCCATCCTGCGAGGTTCTTACAGAAGCAGCCAGTAAGGGCCAGCCTGCGAGGCGTTTCCACTAGGGGTACCTGAGGAAGGGTCTGAGGCTGTAATGCCATACACCTCCATCCTGCGAGGTTCTTACAGAAGCAGCCAGTATACACCTCTATTGTGCATGTTCTTATATTAGCTGCTTTGCTGCTTTATTCCACATTGGTCATTATGTTTTGTCACAGGAAGCTTCTTCTTCTGGAAATGTCTGCACGGTGAATGTCCCACGCGGGAGCTGTGTGAAGCCTTGGAGAATGCGGCATTCAGCCCCCAGCTATTACTGGTACGATATGTCTGTGTCGTCAGGTTCTCTTCTCTTAGAGACATCCGTCTTATGTGTCCATTAAGGTTTCTCCAGACTGTGGCTGGGGTGTGGGAGAGGTTCCACCTGTTCTTTAGCGTTCCATATATTGAAGTCACCATTTTTTAAAAAGTTTTATTTAACAGGACTCAGAGTTATTACATCACAGATAAGAAGATTATTATTCAGGTCCCTCCTGCACCATTTTAATATATAAATGAGAGACCTTTTCTTCTTCGGGTTCCATAGGCTCCACACGGATAACATCCGGGTTTTAGGTGGTAGGATCAGCTCCTGGGTACCATACAGTTAAGTCTTTAGATATCACAGGATGCCTTGGTCCCTCTCCCTATAACTCCGCCCCCTGCCCATGCATGTCAGTGTTTTGTATGGTGCAGCAGGAAGCTGGATGCAGCTTTTTACAGCAGCCCCAAAGCCTTTTTTATTTTTCTATTTTTACATAGAGCCTGTCACTGCTGGATGTCTATTAGATTCCAGCACACCGGCTCCAACACTCTCATACGGCCTCTGCCAAGACGGGTACTTGTGGCGGGGCCCACACCAAGAGACTAGCACCACTGCTGCTGGTAACCGCTGGTCTACATGGCTGGCCATCAGGTAGCAGGTCTTCGGGACCCGCAATTAATTAGCAGTACGATGCGCATCCCAGGAGACGAACGCCGGTGCCTACTGCGGACACTGGTGCCGACCAGGGTCTCCACCAGGACATATGGGGGCAAAGGACATATTTATTATGGCCCCCAAGTACCAGTGGTCAAAACGCCAGCATAGGTGAGGGAGCGCCAGCCTGTAGCCCATCCCCCCATCGTTGAGCGTCAGTCCACCGCGGACTTCCCGCTGTCTTCTCCAAGCGGCCCATCTTCTGAGAAATCGGGCCATTCAAGTGCAGTTGGACAATGTAACGACAGTGGCTTGCATAAACCGACAAGGCGGAACCAAGAGCAGAGCTACAATGTCAGTGGTAACGAATCATCCTCTGGGCAGAAAAACACGCGTTGGCGCTGTCGGCAACCTTCATTCCGGGAGTAGTCAACTGGGAAGCGGACTTCCTTGGCAGACACGATCTCCATCCAGGGGAGTGGGGTCTCCATCCGGAGGTGTTCACGGAGGAGACAAATCTTTGGGGTGTACCTCAAATAGACATGATGGCCTCTCGTCTCAGCAAGAAGCTTCGGCGGTATTGTTCCAGGTCGAGGGACCCGCAAGCCGTGGCGGTGGACGCCCTAGTGACTCCGTGGGTGTTCCAGTCGGTATACGTGTTTCCTCCACTTCCACTAATTCCAAGGGTTCTAAAACTCATTAGGAGAACACGAGTTCAGGCAATCCTCATTGCTCTGGACTGGCCAAGAAGGGCTTGGTACGCGGATCTTCTGTATCTGCTGCTATATGAGCCGAGGCCTCTTCGGGAGGACCTGCTTCAGCAGGGGCCGATCGCTTATCAAGACTTACCGCGGCTTCGTTTGACAGCATGGAAGTTGAATGTCAGATATTAGCTCGGAAGGGCATTCCGAACAAGGTTATTCCTACCCTGATACAGCCTAGGAAAGGAGTAACGTCAAAGCATTACCATTGCATTTGGAAAAAGTATGTGTCTTGGTGTGAATCCAAGAAGTTTCCTACGGTGGAGTTTAAATTTGGACAATTTCTCCTCTTCCTCCAAGCAGGTGTGGATTTGGGCCTGAGATTAGGTTCCGTAAAGGTCCAGATTTCGGCCCTATCCATTTTCTTCCAGAAACGGTTGGCTGCTCTCCCTGAGGTTCAGACCTTTTTGAAGGGGGTTCTGCATATCCAACCTCCCTTTGTGCTGCCTACAGCGCCCTGGTGTTGCAGTTCCTCCAGTGGGACTGGTTTGAGCCTCTACAGGTGGTTGTTGTCAAGTTTTGTCAAGCTGAGCTCCGGACACGCCTGCAGTTCCTTCCGAAGGTTGTGTCGGCATTTCATATCAAGCAACCTATTGTGGTGCCAGTTGCTACTGACTCCTCAGTTTCATCAAAGTCCTTGGATATTGTGAGTGCTCTGAAAATCTATGTGAAGAAGATTGCTCGTCACAGAAAATCGGACTCTGTTTGTCCTGTATGATCCCAAGAAACTTGGGTGTCCTGCTTTTAAGCAGACAATCTCTCGCTGGATCAGGTTCACTATCCAGCATGCGTATTCTACGGCAGGATTGCCGTGTCCTACGTCTGTCAAGGCCCACTCTACTCGTAAGGTGGGTTCTTCCTGGGCGGCTGCCCGGGGTGTCTCGGCTTTACAGCTTTGCCGAGCGGCTACTTGGTCTGGGTCGAACACGTTTGCAAAGTTCTACAAGTTTGATACTTTGGCCTCTGAGGACCTGAAGTTCAGTCAATCAGTTCTGCAGGAGCCTCCGCGCTCACACTCCCGTTCTGGGAGCTTTGGTACGTCCCCATGGTACTAATGTGGACCCCAGCATCCTCTAGGACGCAAGAGAAAATAGGACTTTAATTACCTACCGGTAAATCCTTTTCTCGTAGTCCATAGAGGATGCTGGGTGCCCGCCCAGCGCTTCGTGATCCTGCAGTGGTTACTTAGTTCAGTACTGCTTAGTTCTTGGTAAGTACTGTTCTGTTACTCGGTAAGTAATATTGTTCAGCTGTTGCTGATGTTTCAAGCTAGTTCGCTTGGTTTGCCTTGTGTGTGAGCTGGTGTGAATCTCGCCACTATCTGTGTAAATCCTTCTCTCGAAGATGTCCGTCTCCTCTGGCACAGTTTCTAGACTGAGTCTGATAGGAGGGGCATAGAGGGAGGAGCCAGCCCACACTCTCAAACTCTTAAAGTACCAATGGATCCTAGTGGACCCGTCTATACCCTATGGTACTAATGTAGACCCCGGCATCCTCTAAGCACTACGAGAAAAGGATTTACCGGTAGGTAATTAAAATCCTATTTTCTCTCTCACCGATGCTGTAAACAGACCGACCGTGGCTGCCTCCTGGCCTCGTAAAGCCTTTGAATCATGGTTACAGGCCCCAGACGAAGAATTGCCCTCAGATATATCTGAGAACTGCGTGTCATACTTGATCCTTATGCGGCAAGCATCTGCTTACATACGTGAGGCCTTGTCTGATGCCGGAGCGTCTACCACCTCTTTACTGGCAAGGCACATTCTCTGGCTCCGGTCCTGGAAAACCCTTTTACGGGGGTGTGTGTTTGGGGCCGAATTGGACAAAATTGTCATAGCTTTGGTTGCATCTAAGACTGCTTTTCTCCCAACCACACCGACTCCAAGATAGGAGTTCACCTTTTCGTACCTTTCATCCTCAAGGCAAAGCAAAAGGACAAGCTTTCCTCAAATAAACCTCCGCTAAGCCTAAGCCCAAGGCCAAACAACCCTGGGCTGCCCGTCAATCTTCAGCAAAACCTGTCAGGCCCGCAGCCTGAAGGGGCAGGCCTCCTCCTGGGGAACCCCGGTGCTGGAGGCCGACTTCTTCACTTCATGCATGTCTGAACTCTGACCTCTTTGGACACCTGGGTGCAAGAAGTGGTCTCTCATGGGTACGCCGTCTCATTCAAGACACGTCGGCCCACTTACAGACCCTTAATACGGGATAAGAAGGATTTAATGTATGCTTCGCAATACCTCGAAGCTTATCTAAAACATATACGGCACAATGATACATGCCCCTCAGACATGGATTCATACATACATGCCTTTTACTATCCCACTAGGTCCTACATTTCCCGCCTACAACTCTCCTCCGACCATCCAATCGTCTGTAGATATTGTATTGATATTTTTCTGTTTAGTGATTAGATAGTGGCAGTTATTGGTGACTGCCAAAGGGTGGACTGTCAAAGTCGAAAAATATTGAAGAAGACACAGCACGTATAAACTGCACACACATGCCCACTGCGCGTGCACTTGTTCTGCAGTGCGTGCACATATACGCACTTTGCATATGGTCGCTCCCGCGGTCCTGCGCATTGTCGCGTGGTATGGGTATTTACGGCAGAGTTTGTGTACGCATGGAGGGCCATCAGAACACATTACATTTTTAATCCAAATAGTGCACAATGTACACAGTGTCTCCTTGCACCACATCAGAAAGTTATAGCTGTTTAAATGGTTGCAGAACACAGGGATTCACCTTTACAGGATAAGATTGGACAGACTAAGGTTATAAGGTGGTATTTGGTATCCAGCTGTAGGGTATTTTAAGGGTAACATTCCGGTGTTGGTCTGCGGAAGATCGCATGTTCCTGCTGATAGTTATGTGCAGAAGCAGAATATAGATATAAACTGTATTTACTGTATATTATGTATGCGGCGGGAATCCAGAGGAGACCACCCACAAGAGCAGTTGAGAAAGACATCGCCTATCTATTCAAACCGACCTATGACCTCTCCTGTACTGTAAAGGTGCATCCCTGTGTCCAATGGACAAAGGGATTACAGTATCCATTGTATTGCTTTTGGAAGACTTGTATAAATAAAGCCTGCTGCAGAGCGGCCACACACGAGACTCACAACGTTATCTATTTGATTACGGAGGACTGGACCAGGAAGCGCACGCAAATATTCTCACGTATGTACATTGACTGTAGCCATTATTGTGTTATATATATTGTCTTGTATTGTAGTGTATAATTTGTATTGTAAACCCCCTTTCAGAAATAATCCACTGTGGTGTCGGAACCCAGCGGTTAATCACAATTGGTGTCGTGTGCTCATTGCCCTGCTAAGGTTTAAAGTGTAATAGCATCACACTGCATTGCTGCATAAGGTTTAAAGTGTAATAGCATCTCACTGCATTGCTGCATAAGGTTTAAAGTGTAATAGCATCACACTGCATTGCTGCATAAGGTTTAAAGTGTAATAGCATCTCACTGCATTGCTGCATAAGGTTTAAAGTGTAATAGCATCACACTGCATTGCTGCATAAGGTTTAGAGTGTAATATCATTACATTGCATCACTGTGAAGGTTTCAAGTGTATCGCTGGGTGTGTACGCGCTGAGAGTACTTTGTACTGTCAGCGCAGCGTGTGTACGCAAAGTCCGTACACTGTACGGGACTCTGACCGCAATTAGCGTTCAGTATAGCGGCCACAGCGGCTAAAGGTTTAAAGTGTATTTAAGGTGTGTTTAAGGTATAGATTTTATTCCTGTAAAGATAATCGACATTATCAATTGGGGGCATCGTCCGATTTTCCACATTTTTACTGCTTAACATGTCACAAGCAGACATAATCTATCAGCATAAGGGTGGACAGAAGGTATCCTACGTATCGTTTTCTTGGTCGGTGGATACACTGAAAACCCTACTTAATTGCTGATTAGATGGTGTCTGCTTTGTATGGTTTGTAGGGATGCTGATAAGAACTCGTAAGGTAAGCAGGAAAAAAGCTATTTAAAATCTGTGAATTTATTTTTGGCGCCAAATGCGTACACAACAAAAGCGTACACTCATACCCTGTGCATACTCTCCCACATTGTTGCCATAACATTCAGATTACTAGATTCGTAATATAAACAAAGGAACTAAGTGTAAAACACAAACGCAGTCTGGACTAGTTATAAAGGTTTATACAGAGGAACTGTGTGGCGTGTTAAGTGAGCAATTATAGTTAATATTGCTCAGATTTATAGAAATTGTATGATTTGTGCTATTGCGGACGTACGGTTTTGTACACGTGTCTCGGACAAGGTACGGAACTGCACACGTGGCGTAAGCACGGTCGCGTGTTTACGCAAATTGCGTACGAATACGGTCGCTAAGTACAAATTATACAATAGTTCGTTTAGTTTAAAGGTGAGACAGCAGCCACGCTACAATAACACAAGATTGTCCAGCTTCCAAAGTTTAGTATAAAACCCTTATGTACTGTATTGCCTCTGGGAGTAAAGCTGCTTGTCTGAATGATAATTTTCTGTACAGAAAAATAAAGTACATTTGAGTGAGCGAGTGCAGGAATGAGTGGATACTGAACCCAAGAACTAAGTGAACAAGGTGGACTAAAGTGGTCTAAGTGTGCACACTGGGTTAGTAGAGATCCGGTGGCGTAGGGTTCGCAACCCTGCGTTATTAAGAGTGGACTAAAGTGGTCTTAGTGGACTGAGTGGTATCCCGTACAACTCTGAGGTGGTCTACTAAGTGGTCTACAACAATCGTAGGGCATATAGATAACTAGTATCTATAGGCTGTGCTATTGCATCACACGTCCGTTTGTTCTGCACAGAGCAACGTGATATTATTGTATCATCTGTGGAAGAGCATACGCAGACGTGATTGTATAGACAAAGGGGTTTTTCTTTGATAACTTCGGGAAATCTCCCTGGTGGGCTTCACTGGAAAGGGTGAAAAATAGTTATCTAATTTCTCTGTTTTTCACCCTACAAACAATTCCAGTGAAAGAAACCGAAAAGGAAATTTTCAATGCCTCTCTCAGGAAAATATTCCAAACAGAACTTCCACCAAAATAAATTACGGTGTAAGGTCTGATAGGAGCCCTAAGCTGGATACATTGCCTTCGCTATCAACAGTGTATGGTAGTACTTGCCAGCGTGGGCACGAGCGAGTGGAAGGCGCTCAGGTATACCTCCACCGTCTACTTATATTGAGTATTTTGGTGTTTGTGGGAATTTTTTAAAAGGTTTTAGAAGAGACCCACAAATATGGGAGCCAGTTGCTCAAGTAAGAGACGTTTAGACAGGGTTCAGGCAGAATCGTGGCCAAAAGGCTCCGCAAGGTTTATCATGTGTGAAAAATATGGTTCACACACAGAAGGTTTATGCAATGAGTGGATATGTATGACCAACAATGATAGGGAACCATTCCCTAGGGTGGGCAGCTTTGATCCAGAGGTACTGCAGAATGTAAGCAGTAGAATATGTCTTCTTAAATCCAGAAAACAAAGGATTAGATATAATGATTGTTTAAAATTATGTCAGCAAGAGGGGGATATGCAAAGAGAACAAATTCGCAAAACAGGTTCAAGACCTAGCGGGAATGAGAACAGAAACACACCAGTGTCGACACAGGTCGAAGGGGAAGAGATGGCTACAGTCAATGGTATATCCGTAAATTATAGTAGTATGCAAAAACAATGTATTAACCCTAATTTTTGCAAGATGTATCCTGTTTTGAAGTCTTTTCAAGGTTATAGGTCACAAGAAGATGAAGGATCCAGCCAAATTCCAGCTCTCCTCCAAGCTGTCATTTTGCAGGAAACTCAGGTGGGACCTGTCCAACCAGGTAGAGCAGTAACAGTATTCCCAATGAAAGAACTGGTGAGGTCACAGCTACCGGTAAGTATGAGACAGTTCATTGCACAGAAACAACAACACCACACAGTAAACAGATTAGTAACGGAACGGTAGGATTACACCCTGTTTTGGAAATAGTAACTCCCAATGGGGGAACCGATAGTCAGGAAGTAGTCCTCACCAGGAATAATGCAATGTATTGCCCGTGGCCCAGAGATGAGCTGCGATCAATCATTTCAGAATTCCCCGACCCTCGGAAGCATTTAGCCAGATGTCAGAAATTTATCAGAGATCTGGGTAATGTGTATGAACCGACAAAAACACACTGGCGGATAGTTTTGAAAGCGTGCCTACCCCCTAATATTGACACCCAAAAATTTACCACTGATTGTAGGCTAGAGTCGGAGAGTCCTATGACTGACAGAAACAATCAGGAAAATATAGAACGAATTAGTAGGCAACTAGAGTTGTGTTTCCCCACTGAGTGGAGAAGAATTTTCTCCATAAAACAGAGGGAAAATGAAATGACATCTGAATATTTCCATCGGGCCCTGCAAATAATAAATAGATACATGGGGGTATCAGATACAGGGAACGATACGAATTACAGGAAGGTAGCTGTCTCTGTGCTAATGGACGGACTCAATAAGACAGTGAGGGACAGAGTACAAACATCTTTGCCTAGTTGGAAAAAGGTCACAGTAGCTAGTCTTAGAGAATGTAACACACACAGAATTTTTTTTAAGGGGAACAGACCGATTAGGGAATCATTCCCCGTAGTGCCCAATCCAGATGTCAAACTTTGTAAAATCTTCTTTGCCTTTACAAACTTACCTGTTACTAAACCCTGTGATTTGTCTTCAAAGTTTCCTCTTCATTTCTTACCTTCACTGACAGGATTACAGTTCAAACGTCACATGCCTACTCGGTCTTTTCAAAGTTCTGCCCAAACCCAGTATATCTCACCAGCATAGGGACACCAGTATCAGTGTGCCTGGCCATGCACAAAGGGTGGAGAATGGGAATACTGGTGAAGGGAGACTGTGCATAGATACCGATATACATGATGGTGTGACAGCCTGATGGTGAACGCAAATCTGACAAATTTTCTTTTTATTATTTCCCCTCTCTTTTCACTTTCCAAAGATGGTTCACTTCACACAACAGTTAAACACATTGAAATGCAAGATTTATGTTCCCTACAGAAAGGTCGCTGACCCGGAAAGAACCCGTGACAAAGAGCAGAGTGTAGAGAACATCGTATCACTGGAGTGTCTGTTCCGGGAAGGTTGAGAGGCAGTACTGTTGAGACGGCACCTGAGCGCGGAGAACAACAAGACCAGAGGCGGTTGTCGCACCAGTTTTTTTTATTTTCTCCATCCCCCACTACCCTCCTTCTCTCCTTCTCTTTCTCCCCCTTCTTGTTTCCCTTCTCTTCCCTTAACAAGACGGAAATGATTCAGAACAGGATGGTCCTAAATTATATCACAGCCGTGACGGGTGGGTACTGTGTTACTCTGGCAACTCAATATGGTGTGAAGTGCTGTACATATATCCCGAACAGCACTGACGACCCCACGGAGATCATCGATCTAAAGATGGACGATATCTTGCAGTTGAAGTGGGAGTTCTGGAGGAGACACAACCTTACCCTGACCGCTGTGGGTAATGAGCTGACCGGCTGGTTCTCATGGTTGAACCCACGAAATTGGTTCTCAGGGTTAGGAGAATGGGCTCAAAATGTTATTATGAGTGTAGGGAAGTTTCTCCTTTGTATCCCGGGAGTCGTCATAATTATTGGCTTGATATTTAGGTGTGTTCGAATTCTGATGCGGCGCAAGCACGGCACAAATTTGATGAGTTTAAGGAGCGAGGGCGCTGTTATAGCAGCAGATTTAATTTTCGATCCATCCATAGAGACAGTGATATGATAAGGATTGCAAATGAATTCCATGGCCTGTTTCTTTCACCCGTTTTTCCTTTGTCTCCCCCTCTGCCCAGATACACCCATCCGGAAAAGACATCAGCCCTACCCAAGAATGTTTATGTAAATGTTTATGTGAATGTATTTTATATGTGTCTTATCTTTATCTCTACAAACTTCAGTTAGTGACACACATAGTCGACAGGTGATATCCACATATACCAGCACTCACATATGTTCCCCCTCCATGTATCATCAACTAAATGTGCACCCCATTTGTTGGAACAAGAAGCCGAAAAGAGCTCGGTAGTGTTTGTCGGCCCACTTACAGACCCTTAATACGGGATAAGAAGGATTTAATGTATGCTTCGCAATACCTCGAAGCTTATCTAAAACATATACGGCACAATGATACATGCCCCTCAGACATGGATTCATACATACATGCCTTTTACTATCCCACTAGGTCCTACATTTCCCGCCTACAACTCTCCTCCGACCATCCAATCGTCTGTAGATATTGTATTGATATTTTTCTGTTTAGTGATTAGATAGTGGCAGTTATTGGTGACTGCCAAAGGGTGGACTGTCAAAGTCGAAAAATATTGAAGAACACACAGCACGTATAAACTGCACACACATGCCCACTGCGCGTGCACTTGTTCTGCAGTGCGTGCACATGTACGCACTTTGCGTATGGTCGCTCCCGCGGTCCTGCGCATCGGCGCGTGGTATGGGTATTTACGGCAGAGTTTGTGTACACATGGATGGCCATCAGAACACATTACATATTTAATCCAAATAGTGCACAATGTACACATAGTCTCCTTGCACCACATCAGAAAGTTATAGCTGTTTAAATTGTTGCAGAACAAAGGGATTCACCTTTACAGGATAAGAGGGGACAGACTAAGGTTATAAGGTGGTATTTGAAGGGAAACATTCCGGTGTTGGTCTGCGGAAGATTGCATGTTCCTGCTGATAGTTATGTACAGAAGCAGAATATAGATATAAACTGTATTTACAGTATATTATGTATGCGGCGGGAATCCAGAGGAGACCACCCACAAGAGCAGTTGAGAAAGACATCGCCTACCTTTTCAAATCAACCTATGACCTCTCCTGTACTGTAAAGGTGCATCCCTGTGTCCAATGGACAAAGGGATTACAGTATCCATTGTATTGCTTTTGGAAGACTTGTATAAATAAAGCCTGCTGCAGAGCGGCCAGTCACAAGACTCACAACGTTATCTATTTGATTACGGAGGACTGGACCAGGAAGCGCACGCAAATATTCTCACGTATGTACATTGACTGTAGCCATTATTGTGTTATATATATTGTCTTGTATTGTAGTGTATAATTTGTATTGTAAACCCCCTTTCAGAAATAATCCACTGTGGTGTCGGAACCCAGCGGTTAATCACAATTGGTGTCGTGTGCTCATTGCCCTGCTAAGGTTTAAAGTGTAATAGCCTCACACTGCATTGCTGCATAAGGTTTAAAGTGTAATAGCATCTCACTGCATTGCTGCATAAGGTTTAAAGTGTAATAGCATCACACTGCATTGCTGCATAAGGTTTAAAGTGTAATAGCATCACACTGCATTGCTGCATAAGGTTTAGAGTGTAATATCATTGCATTGCATCACTGTGAAGGTTTAAAGTGTATCGCTGGGTGTGTATGCGCTGAGAGTACTTTGTACTGTCAGCGCGGCGTGTGTATGCAAAGTCCGTACACTGTACGGGACTCTGACCGCAAATAGCGTAAAAGGTGCGTAGAGTGAATTAAGTATAGCGGCTAAAAGTTTAAAGTGTATTTAAGGTGTGTTTAAGGTATAGCTTTTATTCCTGTAAAGATAATCGTATCAACTTCCCTCAGACCCCCAAAAGGCTGAATGCTGCAACAGGTTGTGCCATCCTCCTGCAATTAGGGGTGATCATACCGGTTCCTAAATCTCCCTGTTTCTAGTGCCCAAACCAAACGGGTCACACCGAGCCATCCTCAACCTCAGATCTCTCAGCAGATCTGTCAAGGTTCTGAAATTCCACATGAAGTCCCTTCAATGCATAGGCCTTGCTATGGAGCCGCAGGACTTCATGGTATCCTTGGATATACAGAGTGCATATCTGCATATCCCTATTGCTCCCTCACATCAGCAATATCTGCGCTTTGCTATATCCAGCCAACATTATCAATTCAGAGCGCTGCCGTTTGTACTTTCTATGGCACCCAGAATTTTTACCAAGGTTACGGCAGTCGTGGCAGCACGGCTGCGTTGTCAAGGAGTCAGAATACTTCCCTATCTAAATGACTTACTGCTTCTAGCTACTTAACAGGATGTCTTGCATCAACATCTTTAAATCACGATGACCTTACTTCAAAATCACGAATGACTCATGAATTTGAAAAAGTCCTCCCTCTTACCATCCCAGCGGATGTTACACTTGGAAGCCCTATTGGACTCTGCGAGCCAGCTTCTTTTTCTGCAAGCGGACAAAATCTCCAAGCCGCAGGACAGAGTTTGCAGGCTACTCCGAACGAGCAGGGTGTCCATTCACTCAACCATGCAAGTCCTTGGAATGATGGTCTTGACCTTCGACATGGTGGAGTATGCTCCGTTTCATTCTAGTCCTCTCCAACATCTTATTCTTTCCAAATGGGATGGCCAGCCTCATCTGATCAAATCACAAATGATGACTCTCTCTCCGGAGTTCCGCTTGTCTCTCACTTAGTGGCTCCAGACATCCCACCTAGACAAAGGATGGCCCTTTTGGATATCGAACTGGGTGATCCTAACCACAAACACCAGTCTCCGCGATTGGGGACCAGAGATAGAACATTGCTCATTTCAGGGCGTTGGACACAGTCGGAGTCCCGTCTCCCAGTCAGTGTCCTGGAACTACGAGCTGTCTACAAAGCCTTAACTCTGGAGCAAAATGTACTTTAAGGCAGACCTGTTCAGGTACAAACCAACAATGCCACAGCAGTGGCTCATCTCAATCATCAGGGCAGCACTCGAAGCCAGATGGCAATGCAGGAAGTGGCCCGCATGTGGGCAGAACGTCACATTCCAGCCATCTCAGCTGTCTTCATTCCTGGGACCCTCAACTGGGAAGCAGACTTAGTCAGCAGGATGTTCACATGGGAGAGTGGTCCCTTCATCCAAAAGTCTTTTAACTTCTAGTGGACAGTTGGGGTCTCCCAGACGTCGAATTTATGGCCTCGTGACATAACCACAAAGTTCCGAGATACGGCTCCTGCTCCTGGGATTCGCAAACTGCGTTCGTGGATGTTCTCTCCATCAAGTGGGTCTTTCATCCAGTTTCTCTTCTGGCAAGGGTTCTACGGAAATTTAAACAGGAAGGAGGCAACCTCATCGTAGTGGCCCCGGCGTCATTGGTTCTCCAACCTCCAGAATCTCTCTGTCGGAGTTACTCTTCAGCTTCCACGGGATCTCTTGTCTTATGGCCCCTGTCTGCACCCGTACCCACCATGCCTGTTTTTGATGGCGTGGCGCTTGAGTCTTCTATACTAAGGGCAAAAAGGGTTTTCTCTTCCAGTCATGCAAACCATGCTTAAGGCTTGAAAAGCCGGCCTCTGCCGCATCTACTGCCGGGTATGGCATACTTACTTCCAGTGGTGTGCTTCCAATCACTGTGACCCTGCAGTATTCCGGATTTCTACAAAGGGGATTGAGCCTTGGCCTTTGCCTGGCTTCCCTCAAAGTGCATATTTCAACTTTGTCTGGTTTCAACACAGGATTTCTCCCTCTTTCGGATGTTCTCACCTTCTTCCATGGCATTATCAGAGTCCAGCCTCCCTCTAGTGGCTCCGTGGGACCTGTCTGTGGTTCTGGATGCTCTTCAACAGGCTACTTTTGGAATCTGTAGATCTCAAATGGTTAACTGCGGAGACTTTATTTCTTCTGGCCATTGCATCTGCCAGGTGGGAGTTTGATTTGGGAGCTCTTTCCTGTGCATTATGGGGTATATTCAATTGAAATCGAAATGGCCGTCAAGTCGGAAAGACGGCAGTTTCCGACTTTTTTTAGGTCGAATCAGGATGTAATCTAGTAAAACAAGTTGCTGTTTTTCCAACTTGTCTGAAAACACGTGGATCGACGGATTAGCCGCGGATCCACGTATTTTGTTGAATTTGCGCCCACTTCCGACAGGTTTTCGACAATGCTGATTCGACTTAAAAAAAAGTCGGATCAGCATTGTCGAAAATGGGCAAAACCTGTAGGAAATTCCCGGAAATTGAATACTGAACTGTCAGATCCGGCAGGCATTGAATAGACCCCTTAGTATACATAAGTCGTTGTCACCGGTGGCCAGCAGTAAGTACTATCTGGGTGTATTAGAGGGCTGTATTCCGTGCCGGCCGTTACATCTGGATTAATTTCCGTGTTTACAGCTCATTTCTAGAATATGTATATTGTGCACCCCTAGTTTCTATTTATTTATGGTACTGCTCCACTGTTGTACGTAAGAGATTCCATATTTATTCTTACTAAATTTATAAGACTTAAGAATTTACACCTATCTTTTATTGTATTATCCATAAGCATTACAGATGTTTAATACTAAATTAACTTTATTGTGGGATATTCCTAGAACAGCTGTAGATTTACTTTTTATGGCTACCACTCAGAAGAGGTGCACGGTTTTTTTTCTGCAGTCGTTTTTCTACTAAGCTTAGACAGTGGTGCTCTGCACGTTCCCCTAATTCTGTATAGCGGTGCTCTGCACGTTCCCCTATTTCTGTATAGTGGTGCTCTACACGTTCCCCTGATTCTGTATAGCGGTGCTCTGCACGTTTCCCTATTTCTGTATAGCGGTGCTCTACACGTTCCCCTATTTCTGTATAGCGGTGCTCTGCACGTTCCCCTAATTCTGTATAGCGGTGCTCTGCACGTTCCCCTGATTCTGTATAGCGGTGCTCTACACGTTCCCCTGATTCTGTATAGCGGTGCTCTGCACGTTCCCCTGATTCTGTATAGCGGTGCTCTACACGTTCCCCTGATTCTGTATAGCGGTGCTCTACACGTTCCCCTAATTCTGTATAGTGGTGCTCTACACGTTCCCCTGATTCTGTATAGCGGTGCTCTGCACGTTCCCCTATTTCTGTATAGCGGTGCTCTGCACGTTCCCCTATTTCTGTATAGCGGTGCTCTACACGTTCCCCTAATTCTGTATAGCGGTGCTCTGCACGTTCCCCTAATTCTGTATAGTGGTGCTCTACACGTTCCCCTGATTCTGTATAGCGGTGCTCTGCACGTTCCCCTATTTCTGTATAGCGGTGCTCTGCACGTTCCCCTAATTCTGTATAGTGGTGCTCTACACGTTCCCCTGATTCTGTATAGCGGTGCTCTACACGTTCCCCTATTTCTGTATAGTGGTGCTCTACACGTTCCCCTGATTCTGTATAGCGGTGCTCTGCACGTTCCCCTATTTCTGTATAGCGGTGCTCTGCACGTTCCCCTGATTCTGTATAGCGGTGCTCTACACGTTCCCCTATTTCTGTATAGTGGTGCTCTACACGTTCCCCTAATTCTGTATAGCGGTGCTCTACACGTTCCCCTATTTCTGTATAGCGGTGCTCTACACGTTCCCCTAATTCTGTATAGCGGTGCTCTACACGTTCCCCTATTTCTGTATAGCGGTGCTCTACACGTTCCCCTAATTCTGTATAGCGGTGCTCTACACGTTCCCCTATTTCTGTATAGCGGTGCTCTACACGTTCCCCTAATTCTGTATAGCGGTGCTCTACACGTTCCCCTATTTCTGTATAGCGGTGCTCTACACGTTCCCCTAATTCTGTACAGCGGTGATCTGCACGTTCTCCTAATTCTGTACAGCGGTGCTCTGCACATTCCCCTAATTCTGTATAGCGGTGCTCTGCACGTTCCCCTGATTCTGTATAGCGGTGCTCTGCCCATTCCCCTAATTCTGCATAGCGGTGCTCTGCACGTTCCCCTAATTCTGCATAGCGGTGCTCTGCACGTTCCCCTAATTCTGTATAGCTGTGCTCTGCACGTTCCCCTGATTCTGCACAGCGGTGCTCTGCACGTTCCCCTAATTCTGTATAGCTGTGCTCTGCACGTTCCCCTGATTCTGCACAGCGGTGCTCTGCACGTTCTCCTAATTCTGCACAGCGGTGCTCTGCACGTTCCCCTAATTCTGTACAGCGGTGGTCTGCACATTCTCCTAATTCTGTATAGCGGTGCTCTGCACAGTCCCCTAATTCTGTATAGCGGTGCTCTGCACGTTCCCCTGATTCTGTATAGCGGTGCTCTGCCCATTCCCCTAATTCTGTATAGCGGTGCTCTGCACGTTCCCCTAATTCTGTATAGCGGTGCTCTGCACATTCTCCTAATTCTGTATAGCGGTGCTCTGCACGTTCCCCTGATTCTGTATAGCGGTGCTCTGCCCATTCCCCTAATTCTGTATAGCGGTGCTCTGCACGTTCCCCTAATTCTGTATAGCGTTGCTCTGCACGTTCCCCTAATTCTGTACAGCGGTGCTCTGCACATTCCGCTAATTCTGTATAGCGGTGCTCTGCACATTCCCCTAATTCTGTATAGCGGTGCTCTGCACGTTCCCCTAATTCTGTATAGCGGTGCTCTGCCCATTCCCCTAATTCTGTATAGCGGTGCTCTGCACGTTCCCCTAATTCTGTATAGCGGTGCTCTGCACGTTCCCCTAATTCTGTATAGCGTTGCTCTGCCCGTTCCCTTAATTCTGTACGGTGGTGCTCTGCACATTCTCGTAATTCTGTACAGCGGTGCTCTGCACATTCCCCTAATTCTGTACGGTGGTGCTCTGCACATTCCCCTAATTCTCTACAGCGGTGCTCTGCACGTTCCCCTAATTCTGTAGGGTGGTGCTCTGCACATTCCCCTAATTCTGTACAGCGGTGCTCTGCACATTCCCCTAATTCTGTATTCCGGTGCTCTGTACATTCCCCTAATTCTGTACGGCGGTGCTCTGCACATTAACCTAATTCTGTACAGCGGTGCTCTGCACATTCACCTAATTCTGTATTCCGGTGCTCTGCACATTCTCCTAATTCTGTACGGCGGTGCTCTGCACATTCACCTAATTCTGTATAGCGGTGCTCTGCACATTCACCTAATTCTGCACAGCGGTGCTCTGCCCATTCACCTAATTCTGCACAGCGGTGCTCTGCCCATTCACCTAATTCTGCACAGCGGTGCTCTGCACATTCACCTAATTCTGCACGGCGGTGCTCTGCACGTTCCCCTAATTCTGCACGGCGGTGCTCTGCACGTTCCCCTAATTCTGCACGGCGGTGCTCTGCACGTTCCCCTAATTCTGCACGGCGGTGCTCTGCACGTTCCCCTAATTCTGCACGGCGGTGCTCTGCACGTTCCCCTAATTCTGCACGGCGGTGCTCTGCACGTTCCCCTAATTCTGCACGGCGGTGCTCTGCACGTTCCCCTAATTCTGCACGGCGGTGCTCTGCACGTTCCCCTAATTCTGCACGGCGGTGCTCTGCACGTTCCCCTAATTCTGCACGGCGGTGCTCTGCACGTTCCCCTAATTCTGCACGGCGGTGCTCTGCACGTTCCCCTAATTCTGCACGGCGGTGCTCTGCACGTTCCCCTAATTCTGCACGGCGGTGCTCTGCACGTTCCCCTAATTCTGCACGGCGGTGCTCTGCACGTTCCCCTAATTCTGCACGGCGGTGCTCTGCACGTTCCCCTAATTCTGCACGGCGGTGCTCTGTACGTTCACCTAATTCTGCACAGTGGTGCTCTGTACATTTGGGCTTTCCATATTCCTGCTATTCCTTCACAATGTTTCTTTCCATATTCCTGCTCATCCGCTACCGTCGGGCTCTCCGCATTCCTGCTCATCCGCTACCGCTGGGCTCTCCGCATTCCTGCTCATCCGCTACCGCCGGGCTCTCCGCATTCCTGCCCATATTGTACTGTCTGTTTTTACTACATGTCTGCTAATGCAATCATTTTTTGTTCCTTTTAAGATTAAAATCAAAGTTTTCTGAGGAGATCAGGGTAGGGGTGCTCTCTCCTGGGGTAGATGGGCACCTCCAAACACACATCCGCCAGGAAAACGACCCACCAATCCAGGGTTTTTGTACAAACTAGCCGTGTCATAAAAATAAATCTTAGCCTGTCTGGGCACTAACTAAACATCCTAGATTCCCTCTCTGAATGGTTGGACCAAATGCCCCTACCTCAAACATAGGCATATGCACAGTACTTACAGTAAATAAATCAGTGTCTCATAACAAGCCTGCTGCCTGTTTCCCCAGGTAGTGAGACCCTGACAAAGCTTCAGTACTACCAGACGCTTACAGATGCAGGCAGATGGGTTTTATTAGTGGAGCCCTGCCTTCTCTTTCACACCCATACCCCCAGGATACGTTTTCCGGCTTTTAATAAAAACCCAAACTCTAATCAAGTCTTTCTAGCAGAAACAGACATTTTCTGCGGGTTTAAATTCCATAGATCAAAAACATGGGACAAACCTCTCCCGTTTATCCCTTTTAACCAGTGATTTTATCACAGTAGATGTCACAATAATGCTCTTTAATAAAAACATTAATGTGTAGTGTGACCGGCAAAATAGCTGTTTTATTACGTGTCTATTTGCAGTCTCTGCTTCTCAAAGTGTGGCTGTCGACAGAAAAAGAGACCCTTGAGAACACACAGTCCTTGTGTTGTCTGTACAGCATGCTGTCTCTACTGAGTAACATGAAAGGTGAGTGCCATGGTCTCTTTCTCTGTCTTGTATATCATTTGTATGGTGGGTGCCGGGGTCTCTCTTTCTGTAGTGGGAGGGACATGGATGGTGGGCACCGGAGTCTCTCCTTCTGCAGTGTGAGGGACATGGATTGTGGGAGCTGGGGTCTCTCCTTCTGTAGGGTCAGGGACATGGATGGTGGATGCCTGGGACTCTCTTTCTGTAGTGTGAGGGTCATGGATTGTGGGTGCCAGGGTCTTCCCTTCTGTAGGGTCAGGGACATGGATGGTGGATGCCTGGGACTCTTTCTGTAGTGTGAGGGTCATGGATTGTGGGTGCCAGCCCTTCTGTAGGGTCAGGGACATAGATGGTGGGCACCAAGGTCTGCCCTTCTGCAATGTGAGGGACGTGTATGGTGGGAGCTGGAGTCTCTCCTTCTGTAATTTCAGGAACATGGATGGTGGGAGCTGGGGTCTCTCCTTCTGTTGTGTCAAGGACATGGATGGTGGGTGCCGGGGACTCTACTTCTGTAGTGTGATGGTCATGGATGGTGGGAGCTGGGGTGTCTTCTGTTGTGTCAGGGACATAGATGGTGGGTACCGGGGTGTCTCCTTCTGTTGTGTCAGGGACATGGATGGTGGGTGCCGGGAACTCTACTTCTGTAGTGTGAGGATCATGGATGATGGGAGCTGGGGTGTCTCCTGTTGTGTCAGGGACATGGATGGTGGGTGCCGGGGTCTCTACTTCTGCAGTGACATGGATGGTCGGTGCCTGGGCCTCCTCTTCTGTAGTGTCAGGGACATGGATGGTGGGCGCTGGGATCTCTCCTTCTTCTGTAGTGACATAGATGGTTGGCGCTGGGGTCTCTCCTCTAGTTTCAGGAACATGGATGGTTGGAGCTGGGGTCTCTCCTTCTGTTGTGTCAGGAACATGGATGGTGGGTGCCGGGGACTCTACTTCTATAGCGTGAGGGACATGGATGGTGGGAGCATGGGGTGTCTCCTGTTGTGTGAGGGACATGATTGGTGGGTGCCGGGGTCTCCCAGTCTGTAGGGTCAGGGACATGGATGGTGGGTGCTGGGCTCTTTTTCTTTCAGGTGAGGCACATGGATGGTGGGTGTCGGGTCTCCTCTTCTGTAGTGACATGGATGGTAGGGGCCGGGTCTCTCCTTGTGTAGTGACATGAATGGTAGATGCCGGGGTCTCCTCATCTGTAGTGTCGGGGACATGGATGGTGGGTGCCGGGGTCTTCCCTTCTGTAGAGTCAGGGAAATGGATGGTGGGTGCTGGGCTCTTTTTCTTTCAGGTGAGGGACATGGATGGTGGGTGCTTGGATCTCCTTCTTTTGTAGTGACATGAATGGTGGGTGCTGGGCCCTCCCCTTCTGTAGTCTCTGGGACATGGATTGTGGGCGCTGGGGTTTATCCTTGTGTTATGTCAGGGACATACAGTACATGGTGGGTGCCGGGATCTCGCCTTCTTTTGTAGTGACATGGATGGTGGGCGCTGGGATCTTTCCTTCTTCTGTAGTATCAGGGACATGAATGGTGGGTGCCGGGGTCTCCCCTTCTGTAGGGTCAGGGACATGGATGGTAGGAGCTGGGGTCTCTCCTTCTGCAGTGTGAGGGACATGGATGGTGGGAGCTGCAGTCTCTCCTTCTGCAGTGTGAGGGACATGCATGGTGAGTGCTGGGATCTCTCCTTCTGCAGTGTGAGGAGCATGGATGGTGGGTGCTCTGGTCTCCCCTTCTATAGGGTCAGGGACATGGCTGGTGGGAGCTGGGGGTCTCTCCTTCTGCAGTGTGAGGGACATGGATGGTGGGAGCTGGGGTCTCCCCTTCTGTAGGGTCAGGGACATGGATGGTGGGAGTTGGGGTCTCCCCTTCTGTAGGGTCAGGGACATGGATGGTGGGTGCTGGGGTCTCTCCTTCTGCAGCGTGAGGGAAATGGATGGTGGGTGCTGGGGTCTCCCCTTCTGTAGGGTCAGGGACATGGATGGTGGGTGCTGGGGTCTCTCCTTCTGTAGGGTCAGGGACATGGATGGTGGGAGCTGGGGTCTCCCCTTCTATAGGGTCAGGAACATGGATGGTGGGTGCTGGGGTCTCCCCTTCTGTAGGGTCAGGGACATGGATGGTGGGAGCTGGGATCTCCCTTTCTGTAGGGTCAGGGACATGGATGGTGGGTGCTGGGGTCTCCCCTTCTATTGGGTCAGGGACATGGATGGTGGGTGCTGGGGTCTCCCCTTCTATAGGGTCAGGGACATGGATGGTGGGAGCTGGGGTCTCTCCTTCTGCAGTGTGAGGGACATGGATGGTGGGTGCTGGGGTCTCCCCTTCTATAGGGTCAGGAACATGGATGGTGGGTGCTGGGGTCTCCCCTTCTATAGGGTCAGGGACATGGATGGTGGGAGCTGAGGTCTCTCCTTCTGCAGTGTGAGAGACATGGATGGTGGGTGCTGGGGTCTCCCCGTCTATAGGGTCATGGACATGTATGGTGGGAGCTGGGGTCTCTCCTTTTGCAGTGTGAGGAACATGGATGGTGGGTGCTGGGGTCTCCGCTTCTATAGGGTCAGGGACATGGATGGTGGGAGCTGGGGTCTCACCTTCTGTAGGGTCAGGGACATGGATGGTGGGAGCTGGGGTCTCCCTTTCTATAGGGTCAGGGTCATGGATGGTGGGAGCTGGGGTCTCTCCTTATGCAGTGTAAGGGACATGGATGGTGGGATCTGGGGTCTCCCCTTCTGTAGGGTCAGGGACTTGGATGGTGGGAGCTGGGGTCTCCCCTTCTATAGGGTCAGGGACATGGATGGAGGGAGCTGGGGTCTCTCCTTATGCAATGTGAGGGACATGGATGGAGGGAGCTGGGGTCTCCCCTTCTGTAGGGTCAGGGACATGGATGGTGGGAGCTGGGGTCTCTCCTTATGCAGTGTGAGGGACATGGATGGTGAGAGCTGGGGTCTCCCCTTCCATTGGGTCAGGGACATGGATGGTGGGAGCTGGGGTCTCCCCGTCTTTAGGGGCAGGGACATGGATGGTGAGAGCTGGGGTCTCTCCTTCTGCAGTGTGAGGAACATGGATGGTGGGTGCTGGGGTCTCCGCTTCTATAGGGTCAGGGACATGGATGGTGGGAGCTGGGGTCTTCCCTTCTGTAGGGTCAGGGACATGGATGGTGGGATCTGGGGTCTCCCCTTCTGTAGGGTCAGGGACTTGGATGGTGGGAGCTGGGGTCTCCCCTTCTATAGGGTCAGGGACATGGATGGAGGGAGCTGGGGTCTCTCCTTATGCAATGTGAGGGACATGGATGGAGGGAGCTGGGGTCTCCCCTTCTGTAGGGTCAGGGACATGGATGGTGGGAGCTGGGGTCTTCCCTTCTGTAGGGTCAGGGACATGGATGGTGGGAGCTGGGGTCTTCCCTTCTATAGGGTCAGGGACATGGATGGTGGGATCTGGGGTCTCTCCTTCTGCAGTGTGAGGGACATGGATGGTGGGAGCTGGGGTCTCACCTTCCATCGGGTCAGGGACATGGATGGTGGGAGCTGGAGTCTCTCCTTCTGCAGTGTGAGGGACATGGATGGTGAGTGCCGGGATCTCTCCTTCTGCAGTGTGAGGAGCATGGATGGTGGGTGCTCTGGTCTCCCCTCCTATAGGGTCAGGGACATGGCTGGTCGGAGCTGGGGTCTCCCCTTCTGTAGGGTCAGGGACATGGATGGTCGGTGCCTGGGCCTCCTCTTCTGTAGTGTCAGGGACATGGATGGTGGGCGCTGGGATCTCTCCTTCTGTAGTGACATAGATGGTTGGCGCTGGGGTCTCTCCTCTAGTTTCAGGAACATGGATGGTTGGAGCTGGGGTCTCTCCTTCTGTTGTGTCAGGAACATGGATGGTGGGTGCCGGGGACTCTACTTCTATAGCGTGAGGGACATGGATGGTGGGAGCATGGGGTGTCTCCTGTTGTGTGAGGGACATGATTGGTGGGTGCCGGGGTCTCCCAGTCTGTAGGGTCAGGGACATGGATGGTGGGTGCTGGGCTCTTTTCTTTCAGGTGAGGGACATGGATGGTGGGTGCCGGGTCTCCTCTTCTGTAGTGACATGGATGGTAGGGGCCGGGTCTCTCCTTGTGTAGTGACATGAATGGTAGATGCCGGGGTCTCCTCATCTGTAGTGTCAGGGACATGGATGGTGGGTGTCGGGGTCTTCCCTTCTGTAGAGTCAGGGAAATGGATGGTGGGTGCTGGGCTCTTTTTCTTTCAGGTGAGGGACATGGATGGTGGGTGCTTGGATCTCCTTCTTTTGTAGTGACATGAATGGTGGGTGCTGGGCCCTCCCCTTCTGTAGTCTCTGGGACATGGATTGTGGGCGCTGGGGTTTATCCTTGTGTTATGTCAGGGACATACAGTACATGGTGGGTGCCGGGATCTCGCCTTCTTTTGTAGTGACATGGATGGTGGGCGCTGGGATCTTTCCTTCTTCTGTAGTATCAGGGACATGAATGGTGGGTGCCGGGGTCTCCCCTTCTGTAGGGTCAGGGACATGGATGGTAGGAGCTGGGGTCTCTCCTTCTGCAGTGTGAGGGGGGACATGGATGGTGGGAGCTGCAGTCTCTCCTTCTGCAGTGTGAGGGACATGCATGGTGAGTGCTGGGATCTCTCCTTCTGCAGTGTGAGGAGCATGGATGGTGGGTGCTCTGGTCTCCCCTTCTATAGGGTCAGGGACATGGCTGGTGGGAGCTGGGGGTCTCTCCTTCTGCAGTGTGAGGGACATGGATGGTGGGAGCTGGGGTCTCCCCTTCTGTAGGGTCAGGGACATGGATGGTGGGAGTTGGGGTCTCCCCTTCTGTAGGGTCAGGGACATGGATGGTGGGTGCTGGGGTCTCTCCTGCAGCGTGAGGGAAATGGATGGTGGGTGCTGGGGTCTCCCCTTCTGTAGGGTCAGGGACATGGATGGTGGGAGCTGGGGTCTCCCCTTGTATAGGGTCAGGGACATGGATGGTGGGAGCTGGAGTCTCTCCTTATGCAATGTGAGGGACATGGAATGTGGGTGCCAGGGTCTTCCCTACTGTAGGGTCAGGGACATAGATGGTGGGCACCAGGGTCTGTCCTTCTGCAATTTGAGGGACATGTATGGTGGGGGCTGGGTTAACATGGATGGTGGGAGCTGGAGTCTCTCCTTCTGTAATTTCAGGAACATGGATGGTGGGAGCTGGGGTCTCTCCTTCTGTTGTGTCAAGGACATGGATGGTGGGTGCCGGTGACTCTACTTCTGTAGTGTGAGGGTCATGGATGGTGGGAGCTGGGGTCTCTCCTTATGCAGTGTGAGGGACATGAATGGTGGGAGCTGGGGTCTCTCCTTCTGTAGGGTCAGGAACATGGATGGTGGGAGCTGGGGTCTCTCCTTCTGCAGTGTAAGGGACATGGTTGGTGGGCGCCGGGGTCTCTCTGGTGGGTGTTAGCCATTGTTCTGTAAAGTGGGATGACACAGAATGTAATTAGATGTTGCATATCTGCTTTTTCTAGTCTGATTTGCTGTCACAATGTAATTGTCTGTTATAGCCAGCTGCAGTAGATTCTGCTCTTTTCTGTTTGTTATAATGCAACCATTGAGTTTGTCAAAAGGGAATCCCTCTTTTCCCCATTCAGTGGCCATAGATGAATCTTGGGATTTGCAGTCGGTGTCCCCCTGGTGGCAGCACGTGCGTACTGCATGTGTACAGTCATCAAGCAATGGAGCAGCGTTATTATCTGCTCATGTTGGACACTCAGTCGCTGCCAGCATCACAAACGCCCTGGCAGAGAAGAAGGTAGGTGTGCGGTATGTCTTTCTCATCTTCTTATGCTCAGGGTCTCCTATTCTCCGTTCATGTCTCACTGGTTACTGCAGTCTCTTTTTTTCTAAACAAATCCATGAATCCTGTTTCCTAATTTCAGATGAATGGCCTGATTTTGAGTCAGACGCAGTGGACACATGCATCTAAAGCTGGCCATACGCCTTAAAATTCTGTCCAACCAACCAATGAGCTTGTGTATATCCAGCTTAGGTCTAGCTGTGCCTGTGCCCAGAGTCTCAGTACTGATTGGTCTGAGCAGTGTCTGGAAAGTGCATTGATGGTTCCTGGGCAGCGACGGTGCTGACACACAGGGATGGTCCGTCTTCTGGCCTTATTATGACAGTGTCACATTGAGGTCATACTCTGAGTGAGACTGGGCCTGATGTGAGATCTGTGGTGCACTATTACACTCCTTGCACTATTACACTCCTTGCACTATTACACTCCTTGCACTATTACTCTCCTTGCACTGTTACACTCCTTGCACTGTTACTCTCCTTGCACTATTACACTCCTTGCACTATTACACTCCTTGCACTATTACACTCCTTGCACTATTACTCTCCTTGCACTGTTACACTCCTTGCACTATTATACTCCTTGCACTGTTACACTCCTTGCACTATTACTCTCCTTGCACTATTACACTCCTTGCACTGTTACTCTCCTTGCACTGTTACTCTCCTTGCACTGTTACTCTCCTTGCACTATTATACTCCTTGCACTGTTACTCTCCTTGCACTGTTACTCTCCTTACACTATTATACTCCTTGCACTGTTACTCTCCTTGCACTGTTATACTCCTTGCACTGTTATACTCCTTGCACTGTTATACTCCTTGCACTGTTACTCTCCTTGCACTATTATACTCCTTGCACTGTTATACTCCTTGCACTGTTACTCTCCTTGCACTGTTACTCTCCTTGCACTGTTATACTCCTTGCACTGTTATACTCCTTGCACTGTTACTCTCCTTGCACTATTATACTCCTTGCACTATTATACTCCTTGCACTGTTACTCTCCTTGCACTGTTACTCTCCTTGCACTGTTACTCTCCTTGCACTATTATACTCCTTGCACTGTTATACTCCTCACACTGTTACACTCCTCGCACTGTTACACTCCTTGCACTGTTACACTCCTTGCACTGTTACTCTCCTTGCACTGTTACTCTCCTTGCACTATTATACTCCTTGCACTGTTATACTCCTTGCACTTTTACTCTCCTTGCACTATTACACTCGGGTGTATGCCAGTGAAGGGTTTGTAGCGTTATCTGCATAAAGTCACAGCCTCTGAATCAGGTACGGAGAGGATTTCTGTGATGCCAATAGGTGGTATATGGGATTGCCAGGTTAAAGTACATATGGTTTTACGTTGCGTCCCTTGTATAATGGTTTGGGGCGGATATTGCGCCCATCGCGTATCAGAACTTGCATAGAGACAGCTTTTGTTTGCAGCCGCTCATTACAGCAGATTGCGGGGGAGGGAAGAACAATTACCGCCAGTCACAATACCGACGTCAGAATCCTGACAGACTGTGAAATACCGACGCTGGAATACCGGCGACACAGGCTATTCTCCCTCTGCGGGTGTCCACGACGCCCATAGAGGGATAATCTGACCTGTGATGAGTGCAGCGAGCCTCCGTTCCCGCAAGGGGCTTTTCTAGCGCTCGCCCCGCTGCCGGCATTGTGGCGGACGGGATACCGCCGTCTGGATCATGACAGCCGGCATCCCATCCGTCGGGGAATCGTATGTATTCCATTTAAAAAAGTACAGTCTCCTTAATATAATTTCTCTGACGTCCTAAGTGGATGCTGGGACTCCGTAAGGACCATGGGGAATAGCGGCTCCGCAGGAGACTGGGCACAACTAAAAGAAAGCTTTAGACTACTGGTGTGCACTGGCTCCTCCCACTAAGACCCTCCTCCAGACCTCAGTTAGATTTCTGTGCCCGGCTGAGCTGGATGCACACTAGGGGCTCTCCTGAGCTCCTAGAAAGAAAGTATATTTAGGTTTTTTATTTTACAGTGAGATCTGCTGGCAACAGACTCACTGCAGCGAGGGACTAAGGGGAGAAGAAGCGAACCTACCTAAGTGGTGGTAGTTTGGGCTTCTTAGGCTACTGGACACCATTAGCTCCAGAGGGATCGACCACAGGACCCGACCTCGATGTTCGGTCCCGGAGCCGCGCCGTCGCCCCCCTTACAGAGCCAGAAGCAAGAAGTGTTCCTGAAAATCGGCGGCAGAAGACTTCTGTCTTCAACAAGGTAGCGCACAGCACTGCAGCTGTGCGCCATTGCTCCTCATGCACACCTCACACTCCGGTCACTGATGGGTGCAGGGCGCTGGGGGGGGGGGGGCGCCCTGAGGGCAATATAAACACCTTGGCTGGCAAATCTACACCATATATAGTCAGGAAGGCTATATAGGTGTAAAAATACCCCTGCCAGAATTCCAGAAAAAGCGGGAGAAGTCCGCCGGAAAAGGGGCGGGGCCATCTCCCTCAGCACACTGGCGCCATTTTTCCCTCACAGCTCCGCTGGAAGGACGCTCCCTGGCTCTCCCCTGCAGTGTCAAGCTACATAAGGGTAAAAAAGAGAGGGGGAGCACTAAATTTAGGCGCAGTATATATAATATAAGCAGCTATAAGGGAAAAACACTCATTTATAGTGGGATCCCTGTGTTATATAGCGCTCTGGTGTGTGCTGGCATACTCTCTCTCTGTCTCCCCAAAGGGCTTTGTGGGGTCCTGTCCTCTGTCAGAGCATTCCCTGTGTGTATGCGGTGTGTCGGTACGGCTGTGTCGACATGTTTGATGAGGAGGCTTATGTGGAGGCGGAACAGATGCCGATAAATGTGATGTCACCCCCTGCGGGGTCGACACCTGAGTGGATGGTTCTGTGGAAGGAATTACGCGACAGTGTCGACTCCTTGCATAAAAGGTTTGACGACATACCAAATGTGGGACAGCCGGCTTCTCAGCCTGTGCCTGCCCAGGCGTCTCAAAAGCCATCAGGGGCTCTAAAACGCCCGCTACCTCAGATGGCAGACACAGATGTCGACACGGATACTGACTCCAGTGTCGACGACGATGAGACTAATGTAACTTCCAATAGGGCCACACGTTACATGATTGAGGCAATGAAAAATGTGTTGCACATTTCTGATGTTACCCTGGGTACCACAAAAAAGGGTATTATGTTTGGAGAGAAAAAACTACCAGTAGCTTTTCCTCCATCTGAAGAATTAAATGAAGTATGTGAAGAAGCGTGGGCTTCCCCCGATAAGAAACTGGTAATTTCTAAGACATTACTAATGGCATATCCTTTCCCGCCAGAGGATAGGTCACGTTGGGAAACATCCCCTAGGGTGGATAAAGCGCTCACACGCTTGTCAAAGAAGGTGGCACTACCGTCCCCGGATACGGCCGCCCTGAAGGAATCTGCTGATAGAAAGCAGGAGGCTATCCTGAAGTCTATATATACACACACAGGTGTTATACTGAGACCAGCTATTGCTTCAGCATGGATGTGCAGTGCTGCAGCTGCGTGGTCAGATTCCCTGTCGGAAAATATTGATACCCTAGACAGGGACACTATATTGCTAACCGTAGAGCATATTAAAGACGCACTCTTATACATGAGAGATGCACAGAGGGATATTTGCCGGCTGGCATCTAAAATAAGTGCAATGTCCATTTCTGCCAGGAGAGGGTTATGGACTCGGCAGTGGACAGGAGATGCAGATTCTAAAAGGCACATGGAAGTTTTGCATTGTAAGGGTGAGGAGTTGTTCGGGGATGGTCTCTCGGACCTCGTTTCCACAGCAACAGATTGGAAGTCTACATTTTTACCCCATGTTCCCTCACAGCCAAAGAAAGCACCGTATTATCAGGTACAGTCCTTTCGGCCCAATAAGGGCAAGCGGGTTAAGGGCGCGTTCTTTCTGCCCAGAGGCAGAGGTAGAGGGAAAAAGCTGCAGCATACAGCCAGTTCCCAGGAGCAAAAGTCCTCCCCCGCTTCCTCCAAGTCCACCGCATGACGCTGGGGCTCCACAGGCGGAGCCAGGTACGGTGGGGGCCCGTCTCAAAAATTTCAGCAATCAGTGGGCTCACTCACGGGTGGATCCCTGGATCTTTCAAGTAGTATCTCAGGGGTACAAGCTGGAATTCGAGACGTCTCCCCCCCGCCGTTTCCTCAAATCTGCCTTACCAACAACTCCCTCAGGCAGGGAGGCAGTGTTACAGGCAATTCACAAGCTGTATTCACAACAGGTGATAGTAAAGGTGCCCCTACTTCAACAAGGACGGGGTTACTATTCCACAATGTTTGTGGTACCGAAACCGGACGGTTCGGTGAGACCCATTTTAAATTTGAAATCCTTGAACACATATATAAAAAAATTCAAGTTCAAGATGGAATCGCTCAGGGCGGTTATTGCAAGCCTGGACGAGGGGGATTACATGGTATCACTGGATATCAAGGATGCTTACCTGCATGTCCCCATTTACCATCCTCACCAGGAGTACCTCAGATTTGTGGTACAGGATTGTCATTACCAATTCCAGATGTTGCCGTTAGGTCTATCCACGGCTCCGAGGGTCTTTACCAAGGTAATGGCCAAAATGATGATACTCCTTCGAAAGAAGGGAGTTTTAATTATCCCGTACTTGGACGATCTCCTGATAAAGGCGAGGTCCAGGGAGCAGTTGTTGGTCGGGGTAGCACTATCTCGGGAGGTGCTACAACAGCACGGCTGGATTCTAAATATTCCAAAGTCACAGCTGGTCCCTACGACACGTCTACTGTTCCTGGGGATGGTTCTGGACACAGAACAGAAAAAAGTGTTTCTCCCGGAGGAGAAGGCCAAGGAGCTGTCATCTCTAGTCAGAGGCCTCCTAAAACCAAAACAGGTGTCGGTGTATCACTGCACGCAGATCCTGGGAAAGATGGTAGCTTCCTACGAAGCAATTCCATTCGGCAGGTTCCATGCAAGAACCTTTCAGTGGGACCTGTTGGACAAGTGGTCCGGATCGCATCTTCAGATGCATCGGCTGATAACCCTGTCTCCAAGGACCAGGGTGTCTCTGCTGTGGTGGCTGCAGAGTGCTCATCTTCAAGAGGGCCGCAGATTCGGCATACAGGACTGGGTCCTGGTGACCACGGATGCCAGCCTTCGAGGCTGGGGGGCAGTCACACAGGGAAGAAACTTCCAAGGACTATGGTCAAGTCAGGAGACTTCCCTGCACATAAATATTCTGGAACTAAGGGCCATTTACAATGCCCTAAGTCAGGCAAAACCCCTGCTTCAAAACCAGCCGGTACTGATCCAGTCAGACAACATCACGGCGGTCGCCCATGTAAACCGACAGGGCGGCACAAGAAGCAGGACGGCGATGGCAGAAGCCACAAGGATTCTCCGATGGGCGGAAAATCACGTGTTAGCACTGGCAGCAGTGTTCATTCCGGGAGTGGACAACTGGGAAGCAGACTTCCTCAGCAGGCACGACCTCCACCCGGGAGAGTGGGGACTTCATCCAGAAGTCTTCCAACTGATTGTAAACCGTTGGGAAAGGCCACAGGTGGACATGATGGCGTCCCGCCTAAACAAAAAGCTAGAAAAATATTGCGCCAGGTCAAGAGACCCGCAGGCGATAGCTGTGGACGCTCTAGTGACACCGTGGGTGTACCGGTCGGTTTATGTATTCCCTCCTCTTCCTCTCATACCAAAGGTACTGAGGATAATAAGGAGAAGAGGAGTAAGAACTATACTCATTGTTCCGGATTGGCCAAGAAGAGCTTGGTACCCGGAACTTCAGGAAATGATCTCAATGGCCTCTGCCGCTCAGACAGGACCTGCTGCAGCAGGGGCCCTGTCTGTTCCAGGACTTACCGCGGCTGCGTTTGACGGCATATCGGTTGAACACCGGATCCTGAAGGAAAAGGGCATTCCGGAGGAAGTCATTCCTACGCTGATTAAAGCTAGGAAAGAAGTAACCGCAAACCATTATCACCGCATATGGCGAAAATATGTTGCGTGGTGTGAGGCTAGAAAGGCCCCAACCGAAGAATTTCAGCTGGGCCGTTTCCTGCACTTCCTACAGTCAGGGGTGACTATGGGCCTAAAATTGGGTTCCATTAAGGTCCAAATTTCGGCTCTATCGATTTTCTTCCAGAGAGAACTGGCTTCACTACCTGAAGTTCAAACTTTTGTTAATGGAGTGCTGCATATTCAGCCCCCTTTTGTGCCTCCTGTGGCACCTTGGGATCTCAACGTGGTGTTGGATTTCCTAAAGTCGCATTGGTTTGAGCCACTTAAAACCGTGGAATTGAAATATCTCACGTGGAAAGTGGTCATGTTGTTGGCCTTGGCTTCGGCCTGGCGTGTATCAGAATTGGCGGCTTTGTCATGTAAAAGCCCTTATCTGATTTCCCATATGGATAGGGCAGAATTGAGGACTCGTCCCCAATTTCTCCCTAAGGTGGTATCAGCCTTTCATCTGAACCAACCTATCGTGGTGCCTGCGGCTACTAAAGACTTGGAGGCTTCCAAGTCGTTGGATATAGTCAGGGCCCTGAAAATTTATGTTTCCAGGTCAGCTGGAGTCAGAAAGACTGACTCGCTGTTTATCCTGTATGCGCCCAACAAGCTGGGTGCACCTGCTTCAAAGCAGACTATTGCTCGCTGGATCTGTAGTACGATTCAGCTTGCACATTCTGCGGCTGGACTGCCGCATCCTAAATCAGTGAAAGCCCATTCCACGAGGAAGGTGGGCTCTTCTTGGGCGGCTGCCCGAGGGGTCTCGGCTCTTCAGCTTTGCCGAGCAGCTACTTGGTCGGGGTCAAACACGTTTGCTAAATTCTATAAGTTTGACACCCTGGCTGAGGAGGACCTAGAGTTTGCCCATTCGGTGCTGCAGAGTCATCCGCACTCTCCCGCCCGTTTGGGAGCTTTGGTATAATCCCCATGGTCCTTACGGAGTCCCAGCATCCACTTAGGACGTCCGAGAAAATAAGAATTTACTCACCGGTAATTCTATTTCTCGTAGTCCGTAGTGGATGCTGGGCGCCCGTCCCAAGTGCGGATTGTCTGCAATACTTGTATATAGTTATTGTTGAGCCATCTGTTGTGAGGCTCAGTTGTTATCATACTGTTAACTGGGTATTGTATCACGAGTTGTTCAGTGTGATTGGTGTGGCTGGTATGAGTCTTACCCGGGATTCAAAATCCTTCCTTATTGTGTCAGCTCTTCCGGGAACAGTATCCTAACTGAGGTCTGGAGGAGGGGCATAGAGGGAGGAGCCAGTGCACACCAGTAGTCTAAAGCTTTCTTTTAGTTGTGCCCAGTCTCCTGCGGAGCCGCTATTCCCCATGGTCCTTACGGAGTCCCAGCATCCACTACGGACTACGAGAAATAGAATTACCGGTGAGTAAATTCTTATTTTTATCACCCATTTGTTCCATGGAAATATGTTGTGGTAGAAAGGTCGTTTTATAAATGTATTTATAGTAAACGAGAAAATGCCTTTTATTACTGGAAAATACATTTATAATTTCATGAATTGTATTTCTGCGGACATTCGGGGGTAAATTTACTAAAGACTGATTTCAAATCATTGTTGTATTAGAGGTAAATCACGTATGTACTAACACTTAAAAATTGATTTGTGAAAAAAAAATGCTGTTAGTAAATGGCTGTTAGCCCCTGAAACAATATCCATTCAGAGCCATTGGAAAACCTGTAAGGAAATGATCCCCTTTACCTTGTCTTAATTGCAGTATGTACAGTAGATTAGGGTTGCTAAAATATCCCTTTAATCACTGAGGTCATGGGTTCCATTCCCACCATGGCCCTAACTGTGTGGAGTTTGTATATTCTCCCCGTACTTGCGTGGGTTTCCTCCGGGTACTCCGGTTTCCTCCCACAATCCAAATGTACACTGGTAGGTTAATTGGCTCCCAACAAGATTACCCCTAGTGAGAATGTGTGTGTGTGTGTACATGTGATAGGGAATATAGAGTGTAAGCTCCACTGGGGCAGGGACTGATTGCCAA
>NC_086447.1:945239330-945366830 GCF_028390025.1 Pseudophryne corroboree | reverse complement strand
CCGCTACAGCTTTGGCTAGCCAGACTTCATTAGATAAGTGTCTGGAAAGAGTGTGTGTGTGTATATACAGTGTCTGTGTATACTGTATATATGTGTGACTGTGTATGTGTGTAATGTATGTACAGTATGTATGTGTGTGTTTGTATGTGTGACTTATGCATAATGTGTGTAAGCGTCACTGGTACAGGGGGCGTTACGTGTGTAAGCGTCACTGGTACAGGGGGCGTTACGTGTGTAAGCGTCACTGGTACAGGGGGTGTTACGTGTGTAAGCGTCACTGGTACAGGGGGCGTTACGTGTGTAAGCGGCACTGGTACAGGGGGCGTTACGTGTGTAAGCGGCACTGGTACAGGGGGGTGTTACGTGTGTAAGCAGCACTGGTACAGGGGGCGTTACGTGTGTAAGCGGCACTGGTACAGGGGGGCGTTACGTGTGTAAGCGGCACTGGTACAGGGGGCGTTACGTGTGTAAGCGGCACTGGTACAGGGGGGTGTTACGTGTGTAAGCAGCACTGGTACAGGGGGCATTACGTGTGTAAGCGTCACTGGTACAGGGGGCGTTACGTGTGTAAGCGTCTCTGGTACAGGGGGCGTTACGTGTGTAAGCGGCACTGGTACAGGGGGCATTACGTGTGTAAGCGTCACTGGTACAGGGGGCGTTACGTGTGTAAGCGTCACTGGTACAGGGGGCGTTACGTGTGTAAGCGTCACTGGTACAGGGGGCGTTACGTGTGTAAGCGTCACTGGTACAGGGGGCGTTACGTGTGTAAGCGTCACTGGTACAGGGGGCGTTACGTGTGTAAGCGTCACTGGTACAGGGGGCGTTACGTGTGTAAGCGGCACTGGTACAGGGGGCGTTACGTGTGTAAGCGGCACTGGTACAGGGGGCGTTACGTGTGTAAGCGTCACTGGTACAGGGGGCGTTACGTGTGTAAGCGTCACTGGTACAGGGGGCGTTACGTGTGTAAGCGGCACTGGTACAGGGGGCGTTACGTGTGTAAGCGGCACTGGTACAGGGGGCGTTACGTGTGTAAGCGTCACTGGTACAGGGGGCGTTACGTGTGTAAGCGGCACTGGTACAGGGGGCGTTACGTGTGTAAGCGTCACTGGTACAGGGGGCGTTACGTGTGTAAGCGTCACTGGTACAGGGGGTGTTACGTGTGTAAGCGTCACTGGTACAGGGGGCGTTACGTGTGTAAGCGGCACTGCTACAGGGGGCGTTACGTGTGTAAGCGGCACTGGTACAGGGGGCGTTACGTGTGTAAGCGTCACTGGTACAGGGGGCATTACGTGTGTAAGCGGCACTGGTACAGGGGGCATTATGTGTGTAAGCGTCACTGGTACAGGGGGGCGTTACGTGTGTAAGCGGCACTGGTACAGGGGGGCGTTACGTGTGTAAGCGGCACTGGTACAGGGGGGCGTTACGTGTGTAAGCGGCACTGGTACAGGGGGGCGTTACGTGTGTAAGCGTCACTGGTACAGGGGGGCGTTACGTGTGTAAGCGTCACTGGTACAGGGGGCATTATGTGTGTAAGCGTCACTGGTACAGGGGGCGTTACGTGTGTAAGCGGCACTGGTACAGGGGGCATTATGTGTGTAAGCGGCACTGGTACAGGGGGCATTATGTGTGTAAGCGTCACTGGTACAGGGGGCGTTACATGTGTAAGTGTCTCTACTACAGGGGGTATTATGTGTGCTGTGTGTTTGTAAAGTATGTGAGGGTGCAAATTTATCGTTTGCAGGGGGGCGCGGAACACTCTAGCACCGGCCCAGACTGCACACCCACTGCACTGCACAGCACTGTCACCTTTTACATTGATTCAGCGTCCAGACATTACCCTCCCCGATATCACCCACTCTATCCGTTACATTAGCCATCTCGGGGCTTCCAGGCCGGCAGGCCAGGTGCTGTGTTGTGGAGTCAGGGCCTCTGGGGATCTGGGCGCGGCTGTGGCGGGGAGGCACTTCTGTGACATCACGCGCAGAGGAGGCTCCAGAGCTCAGAGAGTATGCGGCGCAGGGAGGGCTATGAAAGCCTTCCGCTGCGCCGCTTTCATACACATCTATGCCGGTGGCCGCAGCAGCTTTTGTTCCACCTGCGGCGCGGCTAGGGAGTGGGGATTGTTGATGCTGGAGGGGGCAGGCGGACTGGCAGCAAGACATTGGTGGTCATTCCGAGTTGATTGCTCGCTAGCAGTTTTTAGCAGCCGTGCGAACGCTATGCCGCCGCCCACTGGGAGTGTATTTTAGCTTAGCAGAAGTGGGAACGAAGGGATCGGAGAGCGGGTACAAAAATATTTTGTACAGTTTCAGAGTAGCTTCAGACCTACTCGGCGCTTGCAATCACTGCAGACCATTCAGTTTCTGATTTGACGTCATGAACACGCCCTGCGTTCGGCCAGCCACGCCTGCGTTTTTCCGAACACTCCCTGAAAACAGTCAGTTACCACCCAGAAACGCCCTCTTCCTGTCAATCACTCTGCGTCTGCCTGTGCGACTGCAAAGCATTGCTAGACCCTGTGTAAAACTACATCGTTCGTTGTAATAGTACGCCACACGTGCGCATTGCGCTGCATACTCATGCGCAGAAGTGCCAAGTTTTTGCCTGATCGCTGCACTTCGAACGAATGCAGCTAGCGATCAACTTGGAATGACCCCCATAGGACGCTGCAGTAAAGGATTGTTTTTCCCCCTATCTACAGCGCAGAGACTTGCTGCGGATGCAGTGGCATACCCTCCAGCTGCACCTTACTGGCAGGTACAGTCCCCTTTTTTTTCTCTTACGTCCTAGAGGATGCTGGGGACTCAAAAAAGGACCATGGGGTATAGACGGATCCGTAGGAGCCTGGGCACACTATAAAGACTTAAACTGGGTGTGAACTGGCTCCTCCCTCTATGCCCCTCCTCCAGACCTCAGTTAGACTTTGTGCCCAGGAGTGACTGGACACACACTAGGGGAGCTCTCCTGAGTTTCTCTGAAAGACTTGATGTTAGGTGTATTATTTTCAGGGAGACCTGCTGGCTACAGGCTCCCTGCAGCGTGGGACTGAGGGGAGAGAAGCAGAACTACTTCTTCTTAGTTTAAGGGCTCTGCTTCTCAGGCTACTGGACACCATTAGCTCCAGAGGGTTCGATCACTTGGTGCGCCTAGCTGCTTGTTCCCGGAGCCGCGCCGTCACCCTCCTCACAGAGCCAGAAGACAGAAGCCGGGTTAGTATGAGAAGAACAGAAGACTTCAGTGACGGCAGAAGACTTCAGTAACGGAGGTACAGCGCAGCGGTCGCGCTGCGCTCCATGCTCCCATACACCAACGCACTCACAGGGTGCAGGGCGCGGGGGGGGAGCGCCCTGGGCAACAATGTTACTGAGGCTCTCTTAAGCACAATAGGCTGGCTTGACTTGATATTCGGTGCCCGGGCACTGTGTCCGCTACCCCCGCCAGCTTCTCGCAGTGGTCCTGCTGCGCGCCGATGCTCCCACACACCAACGGCTGGTATCGGGGGCAGGGCGCAGGGGGGGGGCGCGCCCTGGGCTGAAAGTTTTACATTGTTTTTACACTCCCAGAGAACATATACAGTGGGTAGCCACTGTATATGGTCCCCTGCCTGCATTAAACGTTTTTAATATAGTGGGCTACCGCGCGCCGATAAAGGGCGGGGCTTAGCCCTCACAGCCAGAGACAGAGCCATTTTTATGCAATATCCCCGCCAAAACCTGTGTATAGCACAAACAGGGGGGGCACATATATGTTAGTGTTATGTAGGAATGTATAACACTATTTAATTGGAAATGGGCATGTACTCATGGTTGTGTATACTCTGTGTCCTCCCTATCAGATATACACTTGTGTCGACATGTGTGAATGTTCTGTTACTAACGCCTCTGGGGTTCATTGTCGGCATCGCCGACGCCTGTTGGTACTTGATACAGAGTCAACATATCGGTTGTGTTATACTTGTTCATAGTAAACACGGTATGGGAGACACAGTAGTAGGTGGGTGACCCTGTCGGCACCAACTGTTATTACCGGGTGTAAATTGACATGCTGTAACTGACTTATACCTGTATATATATTTATATGTATTTATATGGTTCGGTTCAGGGAGTCTGGGGCTCGAGCACAGACATGATTATATTTGTGGGGGAATGATATTAAAATTATTTATGTATAATCCCCTCGGACCCCTCGGGGTCACAAGTATGTTATTTTGCCTGGTTACTACTCCCTGCTGTCGACGATTACTAGGTTTTCTGTCGACTATAATGTTTCCTGGTAGAGCCACAACTGCGGACTCAGTACATGGTCATACACATTCAGAACACATTAATGTCACTAGGGACCCGAAGGTTCCGGACAATCCGCTTATATGTATGTTATATGTATATATAGGTAGGATATGTGTGTGTTTATGTGTATTACGATATGTATATTCATCTTATGATTTATAATGAATGCTAAAGTAATAGTATTCTTTCTCATGTGCTGGTCGCTCTGTTGATAAAGCTCTAGGTCGGCCGTGACGAGTGGGTCTCCCGTCCTCTCAAGGGGTCCGAATGTTTATTCTTTTCCTGCGGCAGAGAAGATACTGTGACAGTCAACTCCTGGTCGACACTGCGTCCTGTCACAAAGGATCGGATACAGGAAGCTAAGTGATAGTTTATTTCTATTCTTTGGATTTATTTGCATTACATGCACATGAGGGAGTGTTTATATTCGGAAGGACATCCAATGAAATTATCCTGCAGAGATAGGGGATTTTCCTTATGTAGGGTTTTCTCTATATATCGCGGCAGGCGGCAGTGCGTATACAGGAGGGGGCCGGGGAAATACTGTGGCTGACTCCGAGAGATACTGGAGCTTTTTCCCTGGGGCGGTGTGCCGCTGTTTGGGGATGCCTTAGTTCAGTCACTCTCGGCGGATACTCCTGATAAATCTAACTTGGTGAGTTAGATTCCCTCACAACGGTTGGTGACGCATTCTTTTGTGGGATGCAGTCGATTTAACTAGTTCGATGCCGTTCTTTTTTCCTTTCTGTGCAGATGGAGTGTGAAAAGGTAAGTGTTCTGCAGCCTTGTTAGGTTCGCAGAAGCGGAGGTCGTTGTCTGTTTCTCACACATCCACCACATGGTGCTGAGTCTATCTGCCTGGACCCCACTCTGGTGGGGACTTGTCTACTACCTTTCAGTTGGTCCGGGAATAGACCAGGACCCGTGAGTTAATTGTAGAATCCAGAGGGGGAATGTCTGGAGTTACGGATGTTTCCCCTCACTGATTTTCTAATAGATCTTACCGTTTCCCCTCTGGAATGGGAGGTAATACGCGACGCCATACCAGAGGTGCGTCAGGTTCAGGGCCTTGTCCTCCTGTCCCGGTTATAAAAAAAAAAGTTTACATGCGTTGTTCTACGCATTCAGATTACCTGGAGGGATAGCCAGGATGGTTTTTGCCATTTCACTGGAGTGATGGTAGTATGATGGTTTTCTTTCAGTAGTAAGAGCCATTGTTATTCTGTAATGTGATGTTCGCCTGATTGAGGCGAGGTCATGAAACAAGTGGTGCAAATCGTTGTTTCTCTCTGACTGTTCTTCAACACAGGGAAGGGCTGTTGTTCCCAACGACGCAGATGTCGGAGGTGGTATCAGGGTAGATACTGAACGGTTGAGGTTCTGTGTTTTGCTGTGAAAAGAGGTCTGAGGATCCTGAGTCGGATCAGATTTGCAGTGCCAATCCATCTATATGTTCCATTGATGAAGAAGTTGGGTGAGGCCTAAGAGGCCTTTTCGGTGAGCAGGTCAAATTCACGGGACCTGTTGGGATTGTGGTCCGGGTCTCACCGGCACATGCACCGGAATATAATTATAATGGCCAGGATATCGCTCCTGTGGTGTCTGCTCAGTTCTCACCTCCTAGAGGGATGAAGGTTCGGGATCCAGGATTAGATCCTGGTGTCCATGTATGCAGATCTCCGAGGCTGGGGAGTAGTCCTTGCATGGGAAGTATTTCCTGAGGAAAAGGTCAAGCTGCGAAGCTGGTCTGCAATGAGCTTTCTTGAAGTAAGAGCTATTTTCAACTAACATATTCTTCGTGATCTGCCCATGTTAATTCTGTCGGACGACTTGGCAGCAGTGGCGTAAGTAAGCCGCTAGGGCGGAACAAGGAGCAAAGCGGCAATGGCAGAAGCTGAAATAGTTTTCCGCTGGGTGGAAAGACTGGTAAACGTTATATTGGCAGTCTTAGTTCCGGACGTAAACGACGGAGAAATAGATTTCCTCTGCAGACGCGCTCTCCATCCGGGAGAAATACTGTCGTCATCGAGAAGTTTTACAGAAGTGACAAGTCTTGAGGAGTGCCTCAGTTGGGTATGTTGGTGTCTCGCCTCAACGAGAGACCTTAGGAATTTGGTTCCAGGTCAAGGGACGCTCAAGTTATAGCAGTGGACACCCTCGTGACACCTTGGGTGTTTTCAGTCGGTCTATGTGTCCCCTCCGCTTTCACTCTGCTGAAGGTGATAAACGGAAGAAGAACAGAGGTTCAGGCGATCCTCATTGTTCCGGTCTAGCCAAGGAGGGCTTGGTATCCAGTTCTTCAAGATTTATTCATAGAAGATCCCTGATCGCTTCCTCTACGGGAGTAACTGTTACAGCAAGATCCGGGTGTGTATCAGGACTTACCGCGGCTGCGTTTGACGGTGTAGCGGTTGAACGCCATATCCTAGTATGATCGGGTATTCCCTGTGAGGTCATTTCCACACTTCTTCAGGCTAAAACAGAAGTAACGGCGAAGCCTTAACACCGTATTTGGCGTGAATTATGTGTCTTGGTGTAAATCTAAGAAGCTTCCTACGGCAGACTTTCAGCTGAGTCGTTCTTCTCCATTCTTTGCAAGCAAGTGTGGATGCGGGCCTACAGTTAGGCTCCGTTTCAGGGCAGTTTTGGCCTTGTAAATTTTCTTAAAAAAAAAAAAAAAGAATTGGTCACCTTTCCTGGAAGTTCAGACTTTCGTGAAAGGAGTACTGCACATCCAACCTCCATTTGTGCCCCATTGGCACAGTGGGCTCTTGACGTGGTGTTACGTTTCTTTTGTCTCACTGATTGGAACCTTTGTTAAGTGTTGTGTTAAAATTTTTCTCTTGGAGAGTGGTCATGCTTTTGCTTTTTGGGCGACCGCAAGGCGGTTGTCGGAAGTAGCGGCTTTGTCTCCCAAGAGCCCCTGTTTGATCTTCCAAGTGGATAGAATTGAGAACTCTGATAGTAGTTCTGCCGAAGAGGGTTTTCGGGGTTTATCAAAAACCTGCCTAGTTTGATGCCTGTGGTAACTTCAGCATTGGCTGATTCAATGTCTCTCGATGTAGTCAGGGCTTTGAAGATTTATGTCGCCAATTGGGCTCAGTTTGGGGAAACAGAGGCTCTGTTTGTCCGGTATGCTCCCAGCGTGCTTGGGGTGCCTGCGTCTCTGCAGTCTGTGATTCGATTCGGTGTGCTAGTTCTACGGCTGGATTGCCGTTACCGAAGTTTGGTGAGACCCATTCTACTAGGTAGATGGGCTCTTTTTTGGGCGGATGCCCTAGGTGTCTCGGCGGGTTAACTTTGCCAAGCGGCTACTTGGTCAGGTTTCAAACACCTTTGCTAAGCTCTACAAGTTTGATACCCTGGATGATGGGGACCTCATGTTTGCTCAATCGGTGCTGCAAAGTCGTCCGCACTCTCCCGCCCGTTCTGGAGCTTTGGTATAGACCCCATGGTCCTTTTGGAGTCCCCAGCATCCTCTAGGACGTAAGAGAAAATAGGATATTGGTACCTACCAGTAATTCCTTTTCTCTTAGTCCGTAGAGGATGCTGGGCGCCCGTCCCAGTGCGTACTGTGTCTGCAGTTATTGATTTGGTTGCACTTTGTGGTGTTTCTTCTCTGTCAGGCTATCGCTGGCGTTGTTCATGCCATGGCATGTGGTTTCTTATTATTGGTTGGGTTGGCACACAGGTTGTGTTACGTATTCTCTCAGCATAGGGCTGTATGGTTTCATACCGTGGGCTGGTATTCTGCTGAAGGCCATGTCTTGCGGTATGTTCGTGGTGTGAGCTGGTATAACACTGACTGTGTTTAAATTATAAATTCTTTCCTCGAAATGTCCATCTCTCCTGGGCACCGTTTTCTAACTGAGGTTTGGAGGAGGGGCATAGAGGGAGGAGCCAGTTCACACCCAGTTTAAGTCTTTATAGTGTGCCCAGGCTCCTGCGGATCCCGTCTATACCCCATGGTCCTTTTGGAGTCCCCAGCATCCTCTACGGACTAGGAGAAAAGGATTTACCGGTAGGTACTAAAATCCTATTTTTTTATGGTCTCTACCGATTTTTGACTCTCCAAACTTCCATTGAAAGTATAGGAAAAGTTTTGGAATTTGTAGCGATGTTTATGTGTAAATTGTTGGAGGGTATGTTGCTGCAGATGCAGTGGGCCTATTTTGGGGTGTGGGCCTGGAGCTGCAGCTCCATCAGCCCCATTGCTAATCCTGCTCTGTGAAAACACAGCAGCCAAAGGGCAGAGCCTCCCACTGGATGTAACCTGTGTGGGAGGGCGTTTCTCGCCCAATCAGCTGTGGACTGGGTGTGATAGACCTGCCACTAACCCAATGAGAGCTCCTAGCCACGCCCAGCGTTAGAGACCCATGCACAGAATCGCAGGGCTATTATATAGGAGATGTACCGGTATGTGTGTGTGTGTGTGTGTGTGTGTGTGTGTGTGTGTGTATATATATATATATATATATATATATAATTTCTCTGACGTCCTAGTGGATGCTGGGAACTCCGTAAGGACCATGGGGAATAGTGGCTCCGCAGGAGGCTGGGCACAAGAAGAAAACTTTAGGACTACCTGGTGTGCACTGGCTCCTCCCCCCATGACCCTCCTCCAAGCCTCAGTTAGATTTTTGTGCCCGACCGAGCAGGGTGCAATCTAGGGGGTTCTCTGTTTGTATTTATTAGAGCGATGTGGTCATGGGCTACATGCACCCCGCCCTGTGAGTGGTAAGTACAGCTGTGTACCCCGCTTCTGTGGTGGAGAGTGCAGTGTTACATGCACCCCACCCTGTGAGTGGTAAGTGCATAGCTGAGCCCCGCTTCTGGTGCGGTGAGTGCTGTGGTTTTTACTCTGTGTATATATATATATATATATATATATATATATAATTTCTCTGACGTCCTAGTGGATGCTGGGAACTCCGTAAGGACCATGGGGAATAGTGGCTCCGCAGGAGGCTGGGCACAAGAAGAAAACTTTAGGACTACCTGGTGTGCACTGGCTCCTCCCCCCATGACCCTCCTCCAAGCCTCAGTTAGATTTTTGTGCCCGACCGAGCAGGGTGCAATCTAGGGGGCTCTCCTGAGCTTCTTAGATGAAAGTTAGTTTTAGGTTTTTTATTTTCAGTGAGACCTGCTGGCAACAGGCTCACTGCATCGAGGGACTAAGGGGAGAAGAAGCGAACCTGCCTGCTTGCAGCCAGCTTGGGCTTCTTAGGCTACTGGACACCATTAGCTCCAGAGGGACCGAACACAGGCCCAGCCTCGGAGTCCGGTCCCAGAGCCGCGCCGCCGGCCCCCTTACAGAGCCAGAAGCAAGAAGAGGTCCGGAAAATCGGCGGCAGAAGACATCAGTCTTCATCAAGGTAGCGCACAGCACTGCAGCTGTGCGCCATTGCTCCTCATACACACCTCACACTGCGGTCACTGATGGGTGCAGGGCGCTGGGGGGGGGCGCCCTGAGCAGCAATATTAACACCTTGGCTGGCAAAAATACATCACATGCGGCCCAGGGCTATATGGATGTACATTAACCCCTGCCAGAATCCATAAAAATGCGGGAGAAAAGTCCGCGAAAAAGGGGCGGAGCTATCTCCTCAGCACACTGGCGCCATTTTTCCCTCACAGCTCCGTTGGAGGGAAGCTCCCTGGCTCTCCCCTGCAGTTAATACACTACAGAAAGGGTTAAAAAGAGAGGGGGGGCACAATTTAGGCGCAGTATACATATATATATGCAGCTATAAGGGAAAACACTTTTTATAGGTGCTATCCCTGTGATATATAGCGCCCTGGTGTGTGCTGGCATACTCTCCCTCTGTCTCCCCAAAGGGCTTTGTGGGGTCCTGTCCTCTATCAGAGCATTCCCTGTGTGTGTGCTGTGTGTCGGTACGGCTGTGTCGACAGGTATGTGGAGGATAATGAGGTGGAGGCGGAGCGAATGCCTGTAAATATGTTGTCACCCCCTGCGGGGTCGACACCGGTGTGGTTGAACTTATGGAAAGATTACGTGAAAGTGTCAACTCCTTACATAAAAGGTCGACGACACAGAACAGCCGGCTACTCAGCTTGTGCCTGTTCCAGCGTCTCAAATGTCATGGGGGGCTCTAAAATCGCCCGCTACCTCAGATAACAGACACAGATGTCGACACGGATACTGACTCCAGTGTCGACGTCGATGAGACTGGTGTACCCTCCAAATAGGTCCACCCGTTACAGGATTGAGGCAATGAAAAATGTATTACACATTTATGATTATACCCCAGGTACCACATAAAAGGGTATTGTGTTAGGTGAGAGAAAACTATTAGTAGTTTTTCCTGCATCTGAGAAATTAAATGAGGTGTGTGAGGAAGAGTGGTCTTCCCCCGGTAAGAAATTGATAATTTCTAAAACGGTTATTGGCAGCGTACCCTTTCCCGCCAGAGGATAGGTCACGCGGGGAAACACCCCATAGGGTAGATACAGCGCTTACACGCTTATCTGAAAAGGCGGCACTACCGTCTCCGGATACGGCCGCCCTGAAGGGACCTGCTGATAGAAAGCAGGAGGTTACCCTATAAGATATAGTCACACACTAGGGCATTATATTGCGACCAGCCGTTGCTTCGGCATGGATGTGCAGTGCTCCCGCTGCGTGGTCAGATTCCCTGTCGGAAAATAACTATGGATAGGGACAATATTTTGCTGAAAATAGAGCATATAAAAGACGTGGTCTTATACATACGTGATGCACAGAGGGATATTTGCCGGCTGGCATCAAAAATAAGCGCTAGGTCCATTGCCGCCAGACGGGGGTTATGGACTTGGCAATGGTCAGGCGATGCGGACTCGAATCGGCACATGGAAGTTGCCCTATAAGGGGGTAAAACTGTTTGGGGTTGGTTTTTCAGACCTCGTTTCCACAGCTACTGTTGGGAAATCGATTTTTTTGCCACAGGCTACCCCACAACAAAAGAAAGCACCGTATCATCAAGTACAGTCCTTTCGGTCCCAGAAAAGCAAGAGGGCTAGAGGCTCATCCTTTCTGCCGAGAGGCAAAGGTAGAGGAAAAAGCTGCAACACACAGCTAGTTCCCAAGAGCAGAAATCCTCCCTGCGTCCGGTAGGTCCACAGCATGGTGCGGGGGCTGCTCAGGTGGACCCGGGTACGGTGGGGGCCCGTCTCAGAAATTTCGCGGACAGTGGGCACTCTCACATGGATCCCTGGGTCCTTCAAGTAGTATCTCAGGGGTACAGGCTGGAGTTCGAGACGTTCTTCCCCCCGCCGTTTCCTAAAATCTGCCTTACCGGCACCTCCCTCTGCCAGGGAGACGGTGTTGGTGAATATTCAACACTATAATCACAACAAGTGATTGTCAAGGTGCCCCTCCTTCAGCAAGGAAGGGGTTACTATTCCACAGTGGTTGTGGTACCGAAACGTTTCGGTGAGACCCATCTTGAAATTAAAATACTTGAACTTTTATATCAGAAGATTCAAGTTCAAGATGGAATCGCTCAGGGCGGATATTACGAGCCTGGACGAGGGGGATTACAGGGTCTCCCTGGACATCAAGGATGCGTACCTGCATGTCCCCATTTACCCTCCTCACCAGGAGTACCTCAGATATGTGGTACAGGACTGTCACTATCAGTTCCAGACACGGCCGGTGGAGTTGTCCACGGCACCGAAGGTCTTTACCTAGGTAATGGCAGAAGTGATGATACTCCTTCGCAAGAAGGAAGTTTTTATTATCCCGTACTTGGACGATCTCCTGATAAAGGCGAGGTCCAAAGAACAGTTGGTAGTGGGGGTAGCACTCTCTCGGGAAGTGCTACAACAGCACGACTGGATTCTCAATATTCCAAAGTCACAGCTGGTCCCGACGACACGTCTTCTGTTCCTGGGAATGTTTCTGAACGCAGACCAGAAAAGAGTGTTTCTTCCAGTGGAAAAAGCCGAGGAGTTGTCATCTCTAGTCAGAGACATCCTAAAACCAGGACAGGTGTCGGTACATCAATGCACACGAGTCCTGGGGAAAATGGTAGCTTCGTACGAAGCATAATTCCATTCGGAAGACTCCACGCAAGGACGTTCCAGTGGGACCTGTGGGACTAATGGTCCGGGTCCCATCTACAGATACAACAGCGGATAACCCTGTCAGCAAGAAACAGGGTGTCGCTGCTGTGGTGGCTGCAGAGGGCTCATCTACTAGAGGGCCGCAGATTCAGAATACAGGACTGGGTCCTGGTGACCACGGATGCCAGCCTTCGGGGCTGGGGTGCAGTCACACAGGGAAGAAATTTCCAAGGAGATTTCGCTTCACATAAATATTCTGCAGCGAAGGGCCATTTACAATGCCCTAAGCCAAGCAAGGCCCCTGCTTCAGAACCAGCCGGTACTGTTCCAATCAGACGACATCACGGCGGTCGCCCATGTAAACAGACAGGGCGGCACAAGAAGCAGGATGGCGATGGCAGAAGCCACAAGGATTCTCCGATGGGCGACCTACACCCAGAAGAATGGGGACTTCATTCAGAAGTTTTCCAAATGCGGGTAAACCGTTGGGAATGACCACGGGTGGACATGATGGCGTCCCGCCTCAACAAGAAGTTGAAAAGATATTGCGCCAGGTCAAGGGACCCTCAGGCGATCGCTGGGGACGCTCTAGTGACACCGTGGGTGTACCAGTCGGTTTATGTGTCTCCTCCTCTACCTCTCATACCCAAGGTACTGAGAATAATAAGAAGGCGAGGAGTGAAAACCATACTCGGGGTTCCGGATTGGCCATGAAGAGCTTGGTACCCGGAACTTCAAGAGATGCTGGCAGAGGACCCTTGGCCTCTGCCGCTTAGACAAGACCTGCTGCAGCAGGGACCCTGTCTGTTCCAAGACTTAGCGCGGCTGCGTTTGACGGCATGGCGGTAGAACACCGGATCCTAAAGGAAAAGGGTATTCCGAAGGAAGTCATCCCTACCCTGATCATAGCCAGGAAGGATGTCACCGCAAGACATTATCGCCGCGTTTGGCGAAAATTTATTGCTTGGTGGGAGGCCATGAAGGCCCCGATGGAGGAATTTCAACTATGTCGATTCCTGCACTTCCTGCAAGCAGGGGTGACGTTTGGGCCTCAAATTGGGGTCCATCAAGGTCCAGATTTCTGCTCTGTCGATTTTCTTCCAGAAAGAACTGGCTTCACTGCCTGAAGTTCAGACTTTGGTTAAAGGAGTACTACATATTCAGCCTCCTTTTGTGCCTCCTGTGGCACTTTTTGGATCTCAACGTGGTGTTGGATTTCCTAAAGTCGCATTGGTTGAGCCACTTAAAACCATGGAGCTAAAGTATCTCGCGTGGAAAGTGGTCATGCTGTTGGCCTTGGCCTTGGCCAGGCGTGTGTCAGAATTGGCGGCTTTGTCATGTAAAAGCCTTATCTGATTTTCTATATGGATAGGGCAGAGTTGAGGACTCGTCCTCAGTTTCTCCCAAAGGTGGTCTCAGGTTTTCACTTGAACCAACCTATTGTGGTGCCTGCAGCTACTAGGGACTTGGAGGATTCCAAGTTGCTGGACGTAGTCAGGGCCCTGAAAATTTTATTTTTCCTGGACGGTTGGAGTCAGGAAAACTGACTCGCTGTTTATCCTGATGGCACCCAACAAGCTGGGTGCTCCTGCTTCTAAGCAGTCTATTGCGCGCTGGATTTGTAGCACTATTCAGCTGGCGCATTCTGCGGTAGGATGACCGCAGCCTAAATCAATAAAAGCCCATTCCACAAGGAAGGTGGGCTCATCTTGGGTGGCTGCCCGAGGGGTCTCAGCTTTACAACTTTGCCGAGCAGCTACTTGGTCAGGGGCAAACACGTTTGCAAAATTCTATGAATTTGATACCCTGGCTGAGGAGGACCGGGAGTTCTCTCATTCGGTGCTGCAGAGTCATCCGCACTCTCCCGCCCATTTGGGAGCTTTGGTATAATCCCCATGGTCCTTACGGAGTTCCCAGCATCCACTAGGACGTCAGAGAAAATAAGAATTTACTTACCGATAATTCTATTTCTCGTAGTCCGTAGTGGATGCTGGGCGCCCATCCCAAGTGCGGATTGTCTGCAATACTTGTACATAGTTATTGTTAACTAATCGGGTTCTTGTTGTGAGCCATCTATTCAGAGGCTCCTCTGTTATCATGCTGTTAACTGGGTTTCATATCACAAGTTGTACGGTGTGATTGGTGTGGCTGGTATGAGTCTTACCCGGGATTCAAAATCCTTCCTTATTGTGTACGCTCGTCCGGGCACAGTATCCTAACTGAGGCTTGGAGGAGGGTCATGGGGGGAGGAGCCAGTGCACACCAGGTAGTCCTAAAGTTTTCTTTTTGTGCCCAGTCTCCTGCGGAGCCGCTATTCCCCATGGTCCTTACGGAGTTCCCAGCATCCACTACGGACTACGAGAAATAGAATTATCGGTAAGTAAATTCTTATTTTTTTTTCCCACAGGATAACATTGGGATTTTTTTGCACCAGCCCGTCTCGTATAGAGTCGAAGGCCAATGCCCTGCAAGAAGCAGTCCAAAAATTACTGCAGTCAGGTGTGATTGTCCCAGTACCTCCATCACAGAGGGGACAGGGGTTTTTCTCCAATCTATTTCTGATCCAGAAGCCAAATGGGTCATTTCGACCAATTCTCAATCTGAAAAGGTTGAACAAATACATTTGGATTCCAAAGTTCCACATGAAGACGTTACGCTCTATAATGTTGGCTATGGAACCGGGAGATTACATGGTATCTCTGGATGTACGGGATGCTTACCTACATGTGCCTATAGCACTGTCTCATCAGTGTTACCTCAGGTTTGCCATCCTCCAGGAACATTTTCAGTTCCAAGCTTTGCCCTTCGGGCTAGCAACAGCACCCAGGGTGTTTACCAAGATCATGGTGGTTATGGCAGCTTGTCTGCGCAAACGGTATAAGAATATTCCCATACCTCGACGACCTGTTAATCTTAGCACATTCACAAGATTTACTTTTGAGCCATCTTTAACAGACAATAGTTTGTTTACAGAGACACGGGTGGCTCATAAATTGGGAAAAGTCGTCCCTGAGTCCGTCGCAGCGGATGGTTCATTTGGGAGCCATATTGGATTCAGACCTACAGAAAGTTCTCTTACCAGAGAAAAAGATAGTCAAGGTGCAGGTTATGGCTCAGGAAGCATTGTACGCCCAGACAATGTCAGTCCACCTTTGAAAGATAACCAGATCTCGTTCTGAGAACTGCTCTGTCTGGAAAAAAACTTAGGAAAGGAGACTTATACGATAACGCTCCTAAATCTGACACTCTTCTGGCTGACGCCATTGCCAGTAGAAAAAGCACTTTAGCCGTTAACCATTTAAGATCTGCTCTCTTAAGCGGTTCAAACGGAGGACCCTGGAGGAATTTAAGAGCTAGATTTAAATCGAAGGGAGCTGCAGGACGAACAAATGGAGGTTGAATATGTACAACTCCCTGAAAGAAAGTACGTACATCCTGTAAATCGGCAATCTTTCGCTGAAACCATACAGTTAACGCTGATACTTGAACTCTCAAGGAAGCTACCTTCAAACCTTTATCCAATCCTGCTTGAAGGAAATCCAAAATCCTGGATACTCTGAAAGATCTTGGACTCAAACTTTTTTCAGTACACCAATGAATTTAGGCTTGCCATATTCTATGATACACACGAGCTGAAGAAGGCTTTCTTGCTCTGAGCATAGTTTGGATTACTTGTTTTGAAAATCCTCTAGCTTCTAAGATAGAGGTTTCAACAGCCACGCCGTCAAAGACAGGTGATGCAGATGGCTGTGACAACAAGGACCGTGCATTAGCAGATCTGGACGTTGAGGGAGCAGTATCGGTGCTTCCACGGACATTCTCAGCAGATCTGTGTACCAATGCCTTCTTGGCCAAGCTGGAGCTATTAGAATTATTGCTCCCCTTGCTTGCTTTATTTTTCTCACTACTCTGGGTAACAGAGATATTGGAGGGAACAGATACGCCAGATGAAATTTCCATTCTACTGACAGTGCGTCTACAAGGACCGCTCCTGGGTCCCTTGTTCTTGATCCGTACCTTGGAACTTTGTTGTTTAGACGAGACGCCATGAGATCTATCTCTGGTAGACCCCATCTGTTCACTAGTGTCTGAAACACTTCTGGGTGTAATGCCCATTCGGTTTCCTGAATGCTGTGTCGACTGAGAAAATCCGCTTCCCAGTTCAGTACACCTGTGACAAATACTGCCGACAATGCTGGGAGATGAAGTTCTGCCCATCTTAGTATGGGAGTCACTTCCTCCATCAATCTTTTGCTGTGAGTTCCTCCTTGATGATTGAGGTACGCTACTGCTGTCGCATTGTCTGAGCGAATCTGAACCAGTCTTCCTTGCAGACTGTCCTTTGCCTGAACTAGAGCCATATAAATGGCCCTTATTTCCAACAGATTTATCGGCAGGCGACTTTCCCTTGCGGTCCATTTTCCCTGGAACCAAAGGCTTCCGAGTACCGCCCCCCAGCCTTGCAGGCTGGCATCTGTTGTCAGGACTTGTCATTCCTTTATCCAAAAGGGTCTCCCCTTGTTTAAATGGAAACTTTATCATCTGCTTTTTTATCGTCTGATGATTTCCGTTCCATTTGGTCAGAATAAGGTGCTGTAGTGGTCTGGAGTGGAATTGTGCATATTCCACCATGTCGAAGGTTGATACCATCAGACCCAACAGTCGCATTGCTGCATGGACTGACATTGTCTGGGCGTGCAATGCTTCCTGAGCCATGACCTGCACCTTGACTATCTTTTTCTCTGGTAAGAGAACTTTCTGTAGGTCTGAATCCAATATGGCTCCCAAATGAACCATCCACTGTGATGGACTCAGGGACGACTTTTCCCAATTTATGAGCCACCCGTGTCTCTGTAAACAAACTATTGTCTGTTGAAGATGGCTCAAAAGTAAATCTTGCGAATGTGCTAGGATTAATAGGTCGTCGAGGTATGGGAATATTCTTGGAACTGAAAATGTTCCTGGAGGATGGCAAACCTGAGGTAACACTGATGAGACAGTGCTATAGGCACATGTAGGTAAGCATCCCGTACATCCAGAGATACCATGTAATCTCCTGCTTCCATAGCCAACATTATGGAGCGTAACGTCTCCATGTGGAACTTTGGAATCCAAATGTATTTGTTCAACCTTTTCAGATTGAGAATTGGTCGAAATGACCCATTTGGCTTCTGGATCAGAAATAGATTGGAGTAAAACCCCTGTCCCCTCTGTGATGGAGGTACTGGGACAATCACACCTGACTGCAGTGATTTTTGGACTGCTTCGTGCAGGGCATTGGCCTTCGACTCTATACGAGACGGGCTGGTGCAAAAAAATCCCAATGTTATCCTGTGGATACCTGTGGACATAAGAGAAATCACGTTATCAATGGTAAGATCTTACCATAACGTCTATTTTTTTTTATTCCTTCATTGAAACTAATAGTCAACATCACATGAACTGGCTGGAGGGGATCCCTTTCACCCAGTTCATCTGAGCTAAACTCAACTGCTCTGAAAAACATGGATATGAAGAGCAGATAACAAGTGGTTTAGACAAAAGGGTATAAGAAGGAAAATTAGATCTTACTAAAGGGGGGTATACATGGAGAGATCTGAATAGATCGCTTAGAAGTAAAGCACGGATCTCTCCGTGTGTATGCCCCACAGCGACGGCGATGTGTGGCCCCGCGTGTCGCTATCGCCGGTGCCAGATTGGCCTGAGCGCACCCCCCCCCCCCCCCGCTCACTCAGCACACATTGCGCTGAGCGGGGGAGAAATGTGTGCTGAGCGTTCGTACTGGATCACTCAGCACACGTCTATGGGGAAATCTCCCCCCATGTGTACTGGCCATAAGAGCCGCTTAGAAGAAGACTTTAGAAGCAGTGACTGCATAAGGGGCTTCCACAGATGTGGATCCTGCCTTGTACGTAGAACCGTATAAACTAGGACAACAAATATAAGAAGGTCATAATTAATGGAACGTCATATAAGATAAACCAATTTATAAGTTATACATTCAAAACTGGGATCTGTGTAATAAGAGTGTAACTGTGGCTGTCCAGAAGTCTTTATGTGCATATATGTAATATTAGAAAGGGACTAGAGCACTGGTTTCCAAACGTTCTTCAATCACCGCGCCCTGAGGTATCAACATTTTTGTCATGGAAACCAAAGGATAAAAGTTTTCTTATTGATGAATTTGGAAATAATTAAATAAAGTACATCTTGCCTAGCTGTCATTCTCAGGTCAGGTATGTGGTTGTACACAGCTGTGCCTCGCTGTCATCAGGTCAGGTATGTGGTGGTGTACAGCTGTGCCTAGCTGTCATCCTCAGGTCAGGTATGTGGTGGTGCACAGCTGTGCCTCGCTGTCATCCTCAGGTCAGGTATGTGGTGGTGTACAGCTGTGCCTAGCTGTCATCCTCAGATCAGGTATGTGGTGGTGCACAGCTGTGCCTAGGTGTCATCCTCAGATCAGGTATGTGGTGGTACACAGCTGTGCCTAGCTGTCATCCTCGGGTCAGGTATGTGGTGGTGCACAGCTGTGCCTAGCTGTCATCCTCGGGTCAGGTATGTGGTGGTGCACAGCTGTGCCTAGCTGTCATCCTCGGGTCAGGTATGTGGTGGTGCACAGCTGTGCCTAGCTGTCATCCTCGGGTCAGTTATGTTGTGGTGCACAGCTGTGCCTAGCTCTCATCCTCACGTCAGGTATGTGGTGGTGCACAGCTGTGCCTAGCTGTCATCCCCAGGTCAGGTATGTGGTGGTGTACAGCTGTGCCTCGCTGTCATCCTCAGATAAATTATGTGGTGGTACACAGCTGTGCCTAGCTGAAAACCTCAGATCAATTATGTGGTGGTACACAGCTGTGCCTAGCTGTCATCCTCAGGTCAGGTATGTGGTGCGGCACAGCTGTGCCTTGGTGTCATCCTCAGGTCAGGTATGTGGTGGTACACAGCTGTGCCTAGCTGTCATCCTCGGGTCAGGTATGTGGAGGTGCACAGCTGTACCTAGCTGTCATCCTCAGGTCAGGTATGTGGTGGTGCACAGCTGTGCCTAGCTGTCATCCTCAGGTCAGGTATGTGGTGTTGCACAGCTGTGCCTAGCTGAAAACCTCAGATCAATTATGTGGTTGTACACAGCTGTACCTAGCTGTCATCCTCAGGTCAGCTATGTGGTGGTGCACAGCTGTGCCTAGCTGTCATCCTCAGATCAGGTATGTGGTGGTGCACAGCTGTGCCTCACTGTCATCCTCAGATCAGGTATGTGGTGGTGCACAGCTGTGCCTAGCTGTCATCCTCAGGTCAGGTATGTGGTGGTGCACAGCTGTGCCTCGCTGTCATCCTCAGGTCAGGTATGTGGTGGTGCACAGCTGTGCCTAGCTGTCATCAGGTCAGGTATGTGGTGTTGCACAGCTGTGCCTCGCTGTCATCCTCAGGTCAGGTATGTGGTGGTGCACAGCTGTGCCTAGCTGTCATCCTCAGGTCAGGTATGTGGTGGTGCACAGCTGTGCCTAGCTGTCATCCTCAGGTCTGGTATGTGGTGGTGCACAGCTGTGCCTAGCTGTCATCCTCAGGTCAGTTATGTGGTGGTGCACAGCTGTGCCTAGCTGTCATCCTCAGATCAGGTATGTGGTGGTACACAGCTGTGCCTAGCTGTCATCCTCAGGTCAGGTATGTGGTGGTACACAGCTGTGCCTAGCTGTCATCCTCAGGTCAGGTACGTGGTGGTGCACAGCTGTGCCTAGCTGTCATCCTCGGGTCAGGTATGTGGTGGTGCACAGCTGTGCCTAGCTGTCATCCTCGGGTCAGGTATGTGGTGGTGCACAGCTGTGCCTAGCTGTCATCCTCGGGTCAGTTATGTGGTAGTGCACAGCTGTGCCTAGCTCTCATCCTCGGGTCAGGTATGTGGTGGTGCACAGCTGTGCCTAGCTGTCATCCTCGGGTCAGGTATGTAGTGCTGCACAGCTGTGCCTAGCTGTCATCCTCAGGTCAGGTATGTGGTGGTGTACAGCTGTGCCTCGTTGTCATCCTCAGGTCAGGTATGTGGTGGTACACAGCTGTGCCTAGCTGAAAACCTCAGATCAATTATGTGGTGGTACACAGCTGTGCCTAGCTGTCATCCTCAGGTCAGGTATGTGGTGCTGCACAGCTGTGCCTTGCTGTCATCCTCAGGTCAGGTATGTGGTGGTACACAGCTGTGCCTAGCTGTCATTCTCGGGTCTGGTATGGGGTGTTGCACAGCTGTACCTAGCTGTCATCCTCAGGTCAGGTATGTGGTAGTGTACAGCTGTGCCTCGCTGTCATCCTCAGATCAATTATGTGGTGGTAAACAGCTGTGCCTAGCTGAAAACCTCAGATCAATTATGTGGTGGTACACAGCTGTGAATAGCTGTCATCCTCAGGTCAGCTATGTGGTGGTGCACAGCTGTGCCTAGCTGTCATCCTCAGGTCAGGTATGTAGTGCTGCACAGCTGTGCCTAGCTGTCATCCTCAGGTCAGGTATGTGGTGGTGTACAGCTGTGCCTCGCTGTCATCCTCAGATCAATTATGTGGTGGTACACAGCTGTGCCTAGCTGAAAACCTCAGATCAATTATGTGGTGGTACACAGCTATGCCTAGCTGTCATCCTCAGGTCAGGTATGTGGTGCTGCACAGCTGTGCCTTGCTGTCATCCTCAGGTCAGGTATGTGGTGGTACACAGCTGTGCCTAGCTGTCATCCTCGGGTCAGGTATGTGGTGGTGCACAGCTGTACCTAGCTGTTATCCTCAGGTCAGGTATGTGGTAGTGTACAGTTGTGCCTCGCTGTCATCCTCAGATCAATTATGTGGTGGTACACAGCTGTGCCTAGCTGAAAACCTCAGATCAATTATGTGGTGGTACACAGCTGTGCCTAGCTGTCATCCTCAGGTCAGCTATGTGGTGGTGCACAGCTGTGCCTAGCTGTCATCCTCAGGTCAAGTATGTGGTGGTGCACACCTGTGCCTAGCTGTCATCCTCAGGTCACGTATGTGGTGCTGCACAACTGTGCCTCGCTGTCATCCTCAGGTCAGGTATGTGGTGGTGCACAGCTGTGCCTCGCTGTCATCCTCAGGTCAGGTATGTGGTGGTGCACAGCTGTGCCTAGCTGAAAACCTCAGGTCAATTAAGTGGTGGTGCACAGCTGTGACTACCTGTCATCTTCAGGTCAGGTATGTGGTGGTGCACAGCTGTGCCTAGCTGAAAACCTCAGGTCAATTATGTGGTGGTGCACAGCTGTACCTAGCTGTCACCCTCAGGTCAGGTATGTGGTGGTGCACAGCTGTGCCTCGCTGTCATCAGGTCAGGTATGTGGGGGTGTACAGCTGTGCCTAGCTGTCATCCTCAGGTCAGGTATGTGGTGGTGCACAGCTGTGCCTAGCTGTCATCCTCAGGTCAGGTATGTGGTGGTGCACAGCTGTGCCTCGCTGTCGTCAGGTATGTGGTGGTGCACAGCTGTGCCTAGCTGTCATCCTCAGATCAGGTATGTGGTGGTGCACAGCTGTGCCTAGCTGTCATCCTCAGGTCAGGTATGTGGTGGTGCACAGCTGTGCCTAGCTGAAAACCTCAGGTCAATTATGTGGTGGTGCACAGCTGTGACTAGCTGTCATCAGGTCAGGTATGTGGTGTTGCACAGCTGTGCCTCGCTGTCATCCTCAGGTCAGGTATGTGGTGGTGCACAGCTGTGCCTAGCTGTCATCCTCAGGTCAGGTATGTGGTGGTGCACAGCTGTGCCTAGCTGTCATCCTCAGGTCTGGTATGTGGTGGTGCACAGCTGTGCCTAGCTGTCATCCTCAGGTCAGTTATGTGGTGGTGCACAGCTGTGCCTAGCTGTCATCCTCAGATCAGGTATGTGGTGGTACACAGCTGTGCCTAGCTGTCATCCTCAGGTCAGGTATGTGGTGGTACACAGCTGTGCCTAGCTGTCATCCTCAGGTCAGGTACGTGGTGGTGCACAGCTGTGCCTAGCTGTCATCCTCGGGTCAGGTATGTGGTGGTGCACAGCTGTGCCTAGCTGTCATCCTCGGGTCAGGTATGTGGTGGTGCACAGCTGTGCCTAGCTGTCATCCTCGGGTCAGTTATGTGGTAGTGCACAGCTGTGCCTAGCTCTCATCCTCGGGTCAGGTATGTGGTGGTGCACAGCTGTGCCTAGCTGTCATCCTCGGGTCAGGTATGTAGTGCTGCACAGCTGTGCCTAGCTGTCATCCTCAGGTCAGGTATGTGGTGGTGTACAGCTGTGCCTCGTTGTCATCCTCAGGTCAGGTATGTGGTGGTACACAGCTGTGCCTAGCTGAAAACCTCAGATCAATTATGTGGTGGTACACAGCTGTGCCTAGCTGTCATCCTCAGGTTAGGTATGTGGTGCTGCACAGCTGTGCCTTGCTGTCATCCTCAGGTCAGGTATGTGGTGGTACACAGCTGTGCCTAGCTGTCATTCTCGGGTCTGGTATGGGGTGTTGCACAGCTGTACCTAGCTGTCATCCTCAGGTCAGGTATGTGGTAGTGTACAGCTGTGCCTCGCTGTCATCCTCAGATCAATTATGTGGTGGTAAACAGCTGTGCCTAGCTGAAAACCTCAGATCAATTATGTGGTGGTACACAGCTGTGAATAGCTGTCATCCTCAGGTCAGCTATGTGGTGGTGCACAGCTGTGCCTAGATGTCATCCTCAGGTCAGGTATGTAGTGCTGCACAGCTGTGCCTAGCTGTCATCCTCAGGTCAGGTATGTGGTGGTGTACAGCTGTGCCTCGCTGTCATCCTCAGATCAATTATGTGGTGGTACACAGCTGTGCCTAGCTGAAAACCTCAGATCAATTATGTGGTGGTACACAGCTGTGCCTAGCTGTCATCCTCAGGTCAGGTATGTGGTGCTGCACAGCTGTGCCTTGCTGTCATCCTCAGGTCAGGTATGTGGTGGTACACAGCTGTGCCTAGCTGTCATCCTCGGGTCAGGTATGTGGTGGTGCACAGCTGTACCTAGCTGTTATCCTCAGGTCAGGTATGTGGTAGTGTACAGTTGTGCCTCGCTGTCATCCTCAGATCAATTATGTGGTGGTACACAGCTGTGCCTAGCTGAAAACCTCAGATCAATTATGTGGTGGTACACAGCTGTGCCTAGCTGTCATCCTCAGGTCAGCTATGTGGTGGTGCACAGCTGTGCCTAGCTGTCATCCTCAGGTCAAGTATGTGGTGGTGCACACCTGTGCCTAGCTGTCATCCTCAGGTCACGTATGTGGTGCTGCACAACTGTGCCTCGCTGTCATCCTCAGGTCAGGTATGTGGTGGTGCACAGCTGTGCCTAGCTGTCATCCTCAGGTCAAGTATGTGGTGGTGCACACCTGTGCCTAGCTGTCATCCTCAGGTCACGTATGTGGTGCTGCACAACTGTGCCTCGCTGTCATCCTCAGGTCAGGTATGTGGTGGTGCACAGCTGTGCCTCGCTGTCATCCTCAGGTCAGGTATGTGGTGGTGCACAGCTGTGCCTAGCTGAAAACCTCAGGTCAATTAAGTGGTGGTGCACAGCTGTGACTACCTGTCATCTTCAGGTCAGGTATGTGGGGGTGTACAGCTGTGCCTAGCTGTCATCCTCAGGTCAGGTATGTGGTGGTGCACAGCTGTGCCTAGCTGTCATCCTCAGGTCAGGTATGTGGTGGTGCACAGCTGTGCCTCGCTGTCGTCAGGTATGTGGTGGTGCACAGCTGTGCCTAGCTGTCATCCTCAGATCAGGTATGTGGTGGTGCACAGCTGTGCCTAGCTGTCATCCTCAGGTCAGGTATGTGGTGGTGCACAGCTGTGCCTAGCTGAAAACCTCAGGTCAATTATGTGGTGGTGCACAGCTGTGACTACCTGTCATCTTCAGGTCAGGTATGTGGTGGTGCACAGCTGTGCCTAGCTGTCATCCTCAGGTCAGGTATGTGGTGGTGCACAGCTGTGCCTCGCTGTCATCAGGTCAGGTATGTGGGGGTGTACAGCTGTACCTAGCTGTCATCCTCAGGTCAGGTATGTGGTGGTGCACAGCTGTGCCTCGCTGTCATCCTCAGGTCAGGTATGTGGTGGTGCACAGCTGTGCCTAGCTGTCATCCTCAGATCAGGTATGTGGTGGTGCACAGCTGTGCCTAGCTGTCATCCTCGGGTCAGGTATGTGGTGGTGCACAGCTGTGCCTAGCTGTCATCCTCGGGTCAGGTATATGGTGGTGCACAGCTGTGCCTAGCTGTCATCCTCGGGTCAGGTATGTGGTGGTGCACAGCTGTGCCTAGCTGTCATCCTTGGGTCAGTTATGTGGTGGTGCACAGCTGTGCCTAGCTGTCATCCTTGGGTCAGTTATGTGGTGGTGCACAGCTGTGCCTAGCTGTCATCCTCGGGTCAGGTATGTAATGGTGCACAGCTGTGCCTAGCTGTCATGCTCGGGTCAGGTATGTGGTGGTGCACAGCTGTGCCTAGCTGTCATCCTCGGGTCAGGTATGTGGTGGTGCACAGCTGTGCCTAGCTGTCATCCTCGGGTCAAGTATGTGGTGGTGCACAGCTGTGCCTAGCTGTCATCCTCGGGTCAGGTATGTGGTGGTGCACAGCTGTGCCTAGCTGTCATCCTTGGGTCAGTTATGTGGTAGTGCACAGCTTGCTGTCATCCTCGGGTCAGGTATGTGGTGGTGCACAGCTGTGCCTAGCTGTCATCCTTGGGTCAGTTATGTGGTGGTGCACAGCTGTGCCTAGCTGTCATCCTCGGGTCAGGTATGTGGTGGTGCACAGCTGTGCCTAGCTGTCATCCTCAGGTCAGGTATGTGGTGGTGCACAGCTGTGCCTAGCTGTCATTCTCAGGTCAGTTATGTGGTGGTGCACAGCTGTGATTATGATTGTCCATATGTATTATGAGTGACAGTCACCAGCGCTGGTTTTGCCTAGCACTTTGGCCATAAATAATTTGATTTGGTCCTGGACCACCAACCCGAGGCACCGCTACAAAAGCCTTACACTACCCCCGGGCTAGAGACACACGCCTCACATTTTAAAGAATGTGAAATTAAATATATTTGGGAAATAGAACAAGTGCATGGAAATATAACATCATTGAGGCAAGATAAACAAAAAGAGAGATGCAGCGGATATTCACACTAACCGGTACCTAATGGCCTTAATGGTGGTTTTGAATTAAAGTGTTTTCTTTCAACTGATTGTTTTTTAAATATGATAATTTTTATCTGGTTTCTTCATATGTCCAATATGCCGTAATTTATTGAGGAATATATCTCCAGAAACACACGTGTTCAATATGGTCACGGAGTACAATTATTAATTTCTGAGACGCCATTATGTGATAAAACAGCTTTGAAAGTTAAGTGTTGCTGGACCTATTGAATATATGAGACTCCCGGATTCACGGCATTTGGAATGCACATAAAACATAAACCGGAAGTTGCGGCAGCCATACTGTATCCGGTCTATGGGATATCTGTTGGAACACAAAATCGGAATTAGTGGTGGCCATATCAGATTTGGAATACCGGATCGTTATTGAACTATGTGCAATTGTTTCATTGGGGAGTTGCATTTCTAGGCATTATGGGTATATAATGACTTACTGGACAAGCAGCCATATGCGCTTTTGAAAAAATACTTATCCGTAATGTGGTAAGAGGTGGTGTTTAACCTGTGGTACTTACCATCTTCTGGACCTCGTAATGGGTAAGCTTTGTATCCGGAGCTTTGCTGTCCCTGGCACCATACCATGTTACACCATCTTGGCAGCTGGTGGTAGATCCTGCACCCCAGGTTTACTTTCTTACATTCTTGTTTATGCTGTTAATATGTGAGGGCATTGTTATCTGAGTATCTGCACTACCGGTCTGTTTTCCTTTTGTGCATTTCCTCTGCCCCCACTGTTAATGGGTGAGGCTGGCATGGTGGCACAGGAGAAGGAGACAGTGGAGGATTGAGGAATTCTGCTGTTATTTCTACCACTGTATTTTAGGAGGGATACCATCTACATTCATATGGATTGGGCACTGCATATTAGTGGGGGCATAAATCCTATCGTGCATTGGACCAGGCCATCAATTTGCTCCTCTCCAGTTCTGGCAAAGGAACGGAATCTGGGGTTTTACTCCAACTTATTCTTTGTGCGGAAGCTGATTGGCTCATTTTGGCTGATTTTGAATTGAGCACAAGGCTGTAGGTGGATCTTTTTCTAATAGAATCTCTCCGATCAGTGATCCACGGCAAAACTAGTCTCTGGCCTCATTAGACGTCAGGGATGCATATCTCTGAGGGGGACGCTGCTTTCCCTGGGTCATGCTTAGTCATGCTGGATTTTGTTTTTTACCATCTTTTCCGTACTGGAATGTTTTATTGTTTCACGGGGTTACTGCTACGCCGTGCCGTACTCTGTTAAACAAGTATTTTGGGAGTTGCAGGGGGACGAGGTTGTGAGTTAAAACTACAGTTTAATTTAAGTGCAAACTCCAGTCCCAACCTGAGTCCTATGGTCCAGTCTCCCACAGCCTCTACTATATGCATGTGACTGACCCCTGACACACACATACTGGCTGGGTGAGTGCTCGAGATCTGGCTGGGTGAGTGTTCAGGATCTGGCTGGGTGAGTGTTCAGGTTCTGGCTGGGTGAGTGTTCAGGATCTGGCTGAGGAGTGTTCAGGATCTGGCTGGGTGAGTGCTCGGGATCTGGCTGGGTGAGTGCTCGGGATCTGGCGGGGTGAGTGCTCGGGATCTGGCTGGGTGAGTGCTCGGGATCTGGCTGGGTGAGTGCTCGGGATCTGGCTGGGTGAGTGCTCGGGATCTGGCTTTGTGAGTGCTGGGTGAGTCTTCAGGATCTGGCTGGGTGAGTGCTCAGGATCTGGCTGAGTGAGTGCTGGGTGAGTGTTCAGGATCTGGCTGGTTGAGTGCTGGGTGAGTGTTCAGGATCTGGCTGGTTGAGTGCTGGGTGAGTGTTCAGGATCTGGCTGGGTGAGTGCTGGGTGAGTGTTCAGGATCTGGCTGGTTGAGTGCTGGGTGAGTGTTCAGGATCTGGCTGGGTGAGTGCTCAGGATCTGGCTGGGTGAGTGCTCGGGATCTGGCTTTGTGAGTGCTGGGTGAGTCTTCAGGATCTGGCTGGGTGAGTCTTCAGGATCTGGCTGGTTGAGTGCTGGGTGAGTGTTCAGGATCTGGCTGGGTGAGTGCTGGGTGAGTCTTCAGGATCTGGCTGGTTGAGTGCTGGGTGAGTGTTCAGGATCTGGCTGGGTGAGTGCTGGGTGAGTGTTCAGGATCTGGCTGGGTGAGTGTTCAGGATATGGCTGGTTGAGTGCTGGGTGAGTGTTCAGGATCTGGCTGGGTGAGTGCTGGGTGAGTGTTCAGGATCTGGCTGGGTGAGTGTTCAGGATATGGCTGGTTGAGTGCTGGGTGAGTGTTCAGGATCTGGCTGGGTGAGTGTTCAGGATCTGGCTGGGTGAGTGTTCAGGATCTGGCTGGGTGAGTGCTGGGTGAGTGTTCAGGATCTGGCTGGGTGAGTGTTCAGGATCTGGCTGGGTGAGTGCTGGGTGAGTGTTCAGGATCTGGCTGGGTGAGTGTTCAGGATATGGCTGGTTGAGTGCTGGGTGAGTGTTCAGGATCTGGCTGGGTGAGTGTTCAGGATCTGGCTGGGTGAGTGTTCAGGATCTGGCTGGGTGAGTGCTGGGTGAGTGTTCAGGATCTGGCTGGGTGAGTGTTCAGGATCTGGCTGGTTGAGTGCTGGGTGAGTGTTCAGGATCTGGCTGGGTGAGTGCTGGGTGAGTGTTCAGGATCTGGCTGGGTGAGTGTTCAGGATCTGGCTGGGTGAGTGCTGGGTGAGTGTTCAGGATCTGGCTGGGTGAGTGCTCAGGATCTGGCTGGGTGAGTGTTCAGGATCTGGCTGAGGAGTGTTCAGGATCTGGCTGGCTGGTGAGTGCTCGGGATCTGGCTGGGTGAGTGCTCGGGATCTGGCTGGGTGAGTGCTCGGGATCTGGCTGAGGAGTGTTCAGGATCTGGCTGGGTGAGTGCTCAGGATCTGGCTGGGTGAGTGTTCAGGATCTGGCTGGGTGAGTGCTCGGGATCTGGCTGGGTGAGTGCTCAGGATCTGGCTGGGTGAGTGTTCAGGATCTTGCTGGGTGAGTGTTCAGGATCTTGCTGGGTGAGTGTTCAGGATCTGGCTGGGTGAGTGTTCAGGATCTGGCTGGGTGAGTGCTGGATGAGTGTTCAGGATCTGGCTGGGTGAGTGCTGGGTGAGTGTTCAGGATCTGGCTGGGTGAGTGTTCAGGATCTGGCTGGGTGAGTGTTCAGGATCTGGCTGGTTGAGTGCTGGGTGAGTGTTCAGGATCTGGCTGGGTTAATGCTGGGTGAGTGTTCAGGATCTGGCTGGGTGAGTGTTCAGGATCTGGCTGGTTGAGTGCTGGGTGAGTGCTCGGGATCTGGCGGGGTGAGTGCTCGGGATCTGGCTGGGTGAGTGTTCGGGATCTGGCTGGGTGAGTGTTCGGGATCTGGCTGGGTGAGTGCTCGGGATCTGGCTGGGTGAGTGCTCGGGATCTGGCTGGGTGAGAGCTCGGGATCTGGCTGGGTGAGTGCTCGGGATCTGGCTGGGTGAGTGCTCGGGATCTGGCTGGGTGAGTGCTCGGGATCTGGCTGGGTGAGTGCTCGGGATCTGGCTGGGTGAGTGCTCGGGATCTGGCTGGGTGAGTGCTCGGGATCTGGCTCGGTGAGTGGGTGAGTGCTCGGGATCTGGCGGGGTGAGTGCTCGGGATCTGGCTGGGTGAGTGCTCGGGATCTGGCTGGGTGAGTGCTCGGGATCTGGCTGGGTGAGTGCTCGGGATCTGGCTGGGTGAGTGCTCGGGGTCTGGCTGGGTGAGAGCTCGGTATCTGGCTGGGTGAGTGCTCGGGGTCTGTCTGGGTGAGAGCTCGGTATCTGGCTGGGTGAGTGCTCGGGGTCTGGCTGGGTGAGTGGGTGAGTGCTCGGGATCTGGCTGGGTGAGTGCTCGGGATCTGGCTGGGTGAGTGCTCGGGATCTGGCTGGGTGAGTGCTCGGGATCTGGCTGGGTGAGTGCTCGGGATCTGGCTGAGTGCTCGGGATCTGGCTGGGTGAGTGCTCGGGATCTGGCTGGGTGAGTGCTCGGGATCTGGCTGGGTGAGTGCTCGGGATCTGGCTGGGTGAGTGCTCGGGATCTGGCTGGGTGAGTGCTCGGGATCTTGCTGGGTGAGTGCTCGGGATCTGGCTGGGTGAGTGCTCGGGATCTGGCTGGGTGAGTGCTCGGGATCTGGCTGGGTGAGTGCTCGGGATCTGGCTGGGTGAGTGCTCGGGATCTGGCTGGGTGAGTGCTCGGGATCTGGCTGGGTGAGTGCTCGGGATCTGGCTGGGTGAGTGCTCGGGATCTGGCTGGGTGAGTGCTCGGGATCTGGCTGGGTGAGTGCTCGGGATCTGGCTGGGTGAGTGCTCGGGATCTGGCTGGGTGAGTGCTCGGGATCTGGCTGGGTGAGTGCTCGGGATCTGGCTGGGTGAGTGCTCGGGATCTGGCTGGGTGAGTGCTCGGGATCTGGCTGGGTGAGTGCTCGGGATCTGGCTGGGTGAGTGCTCGGGGTCTGGCTGGGTGAGAGCTCGGTATCTGGCTGGGTGAGTGCTCGGGGTCTGTCTGGGTGAGAGCTCGGTATCTGGCTGGGTGAGTGCTCGGGGTCTGGCTGGGTGAGTGGGTGAGTGCTCGGGATCTGGCTGGGTGAGTGCTCGGGATCTGGCTGGGTGAGTGCTCGGGATCTGGCTGGGTGAGTGCTCGGGATCTGGCGGGGTGAGTGCTCGGGATCTGGCTGGGTGAGTGCTCGGGATCTGGCGGGGTGAGTGCTCGGGATCTGGCGGGGTGAGTGCTCGGGATCTGGCGGGGTGAGGGATCTGGCGGGGTGAGGGATCTGGCTGGGTGAGTGCTCGGGATCTGGCTGGGTGAGTGCTCGGGATCTGGCTGGGTGAGTGTTCGGGATCTGGCTGGGTGAGTGCTCGGGATCTGGCTGGCTGAGTGCTCGGGATCTGGCTGAGTGCTCGGGATCTGGCTGAGTGCTCGGGATCTGGCTGGCTGAGTGCTCGGGATCTGGCTGAGTGCTCGGGATCTGGCTGAGTGCTCGGGATCTGGCTGAGTGCTCGGGATCTGGCTGAGTGCTCGGGATCTGGCTGGGTGAGTGCTCGGGGTCTGGCTGGGTGAGTGCTCGGGGTCTGGCTGGGTGAGTGCTCGGGATCTGGCTGGGTGAGTGCTCGGGATCTGGCTGGGTGAGTGCTCGGGATCTGGCTGGGTGAGTGCTCGGGATCTGGCTGGGTGAGTGGGTGAGTGCTCGGGATCTGGCTGGGGGAGTGCTCGGGATCTGGCTGGGTGAGTGCTCGGGATCTGGCTGGGTGAGTGCTCGGGATCTGGCTGGGTGAGTGCTCGGGATCTGGCTGGGTGAGTGCTCGGGATCTGGCTGGGTGAGTGCTCGGGATCTGGCTGGGTGAGTGCTCGGGATCTGGCGGGGTGAGTGCTCAGGATCTGGCGGGGTGAGTGCTCGGGATCTGGCTGGGTGAGTGCTCGGGATCTGGCTGGGTGAGTGCTCGGGATCTGGCTGAGTGAGTGCTCGGGATCTGGCTGAGTGAGTGCTCGGGATCTGGCTGGGTGAGTGCTCGGGGTCTGGCTGGGTGAGTGCTCGGGGTCTGGCTGGGTGAGTGTTCAGGATCTGGCTGGGTGAGTGCTGGGTGAGTGTTCAGAATCTGGCTGGGTGAGTGCTCAGGATCTGGCTGGGTGAGTGTTCAAGATCTGGCTGAGGAGTGTTCAGGATCTGGCTGGCTGGGTGAGTGCTCGGGATCTGGCTGGGTGAGTGCTCGGGATCTGGCTGGGTGAGTGCTCGGGATCTGGCTGAGGAGTGTTCAGGATCTGGCTGGGTGAGTGCTCAGGATCTGGCTGGGTGAGTGCTCAGGATCTGGCTGGGTGAGTGTTCGGGATCTGGCTGGGTGAGTGCTCGGGATCTGGCTGGGTGAGTGCTGGGTGAGTGTTCAGAATCTGGCTGGGTGAGTGCTCAGGATCTGGCTGGGTGAGTGTTCAAGATCTGGCTGAGGAGTGTTCAGGATCTGGCTGGCTGGTGAGTGCTCAGGATCTGGCTGGATGAGTGCTCAGGATCTGGCTGGGTGAGTGTTCGGGATCTGGCTGGGTGAGTGCTCGGGATCTGGCTGGGTGAGTGCTGGGTGAGTGTTCAGAATCTGGCTGGGTGAGTGCTCAGGATCTGGCTGGGTGAGTGTTCAAGATCTGGCTGAGGAGTGTTCAGGATCTGGCTGGCTGGTGAGTGCTCGGGATCTGGCTGGGTGAGTGCTCGGGATCTGGCTGGGTGAGTGCTCGGGATCTGGCTGAGGAGTGTTCAGGATCTGGCTGGGTGAGTGCTCAGGATCTGGCTGGGTGAGTGCTCAGGATCTGGCTGGGTGAGTGTTCGGGATCTGGCTGGGTGAGTGCTCGGGATCTGGCTGGGTGAGTGGGTGAGTGCTCGGGATCTGGCTGGGGGAGTGCTCGGGATCTGGCGGGGTGAGTGCTCGGGATCTGGCGGGGTGAGTGCTCGGGATCTGGCGGGGTGAGTGCTCGGGATCTGGCTGGGTGAGTGCTCGGGATCTGGCTGGGTGAGTGCTCGGGATCAGGCGGGGTGAGTGCTCGGGATCTGGCCGGGTGAGTGCTCGGGATCTGGCCGGGTGAGTGCTCGGGATCTGGCCGGGTGAGTGCTCGGGATCTGGCGGGGTGAGGGATCTGGCTGGGTGAGTGCTCGGGATCTGGCTGGGTGAGTGCTCGGGATCTGGCTGGGTGAGTGCTCGGGATCTGGCTGGGTGAGTGCTCGGGGTCTGGCTGGGTGAGTGCTCGGGATCTGGCTGGGTGAGTGCTCGGGGTCTGGCTGGGTGAGTGCTCGGGGTCTGGCTGGGTGAGTGTTCAGGATCTGGCTGGGTGAGTGCTGGGTGAGTGTTCAGGATCTGGCTGGGTGAGTGCTCAGGATCTGGCTGGGTGAGTGTTCAGGATCTGGCTGAGGAGTGTTCAGGATCTGGCTGGCTGGTGAGTGCTCGGGATCTGGCTGGGTGAGTGCTCGGGATCTGGCTGGGTGAGTGCTCAGGATCTGGCTGGGTGAGTGTTCAGGATCTGGCTGGGTGAGTGCTCGGGATCTGGCTGGGTGAGTGCTCGGGATCTGGCTGGGTGAGTGCTGGGTGAGTGTTCATGATCTTGCTGGGTGAGTGTTCAGGATCTGGCTGGGTGAGTGTTCAGGATCTGGCTGGGTGAGTGCTGGGGATCTGGCTGGCTGAGTGCTCGGGATCTGGGTGAGTGCTCGGGATCTGGGTGAGTGAGTGCTCGGGATCTGGCTGAGTGAGTGCTCGGGATCTGGCTGGGTGAGTGCTCGGGGTCTGGCTGGGTGAGTGCTCGGGGTCTGGCTGGGTGAGTGTTCAGGATCTGGCTGGGTGAGTGCTCGGGGTCTGGCTGGGTGAGTGCTCGGGGTCTGGCTGGGTGAGTGTTCAGGATCTTGCTGGGTGAGTGTTCAGAATCTGGCTGGGTGAGTGCTCAGGATCTGGCTGGGTGAGTGTTCAAGATCTGGCTGAGGAGTGTTCAGGATCTGGCTGGCTGGGTGAGTGCTCGGGATCTGGCTGGGTGAGTGCTCGGGATCTGGCTGGGTGAGTGCTCGGGATCTGGCTGAGGAGTGTTCAGGATCTGGCTGGGTGAGTGCTCAGGATCTGGCTGGGTGAGTGCTCAGGATCTGGCTGGGTGAGTGTTCGGGATCTGGCTGGGTGAGTGCTCGGGATCTGGCTGGGTGAGTGCTGGGTGAGTGTTCAGAATCTGGCTGGGTGAGTGCTCAGGATCTGGCTGGGTGAGTGTTCAAGATCTGGCTGAGGAGTGTTCAGGATCTGGCTGGCTGGTGAGTGCTCAGGATCTGGCTGGATGAGTGCTCAGGATCTGGCTGGGTGAGTGTTCGGGATCTGGCTGGGTGAGTGCTCGGGATCTGGCTGGGTGAGTGCTGGGTGAGTGTTCAGAATCTGGCTGGGTGAGTGCTCAGGATCTGGCTGGGTGAGTGTTCAAGATCTGGCTGAGGAGTGTTCAGGATCTGGCTGGCTGGTGAGTGCTCGGGATCTGGCTGGGTGAGTGCTCGGGATCTGGCTGGGTGAGTGCTCGGGATCTGGCTGAGGAGTGTTCAGGATCTGGCTGGGTGAGTGCTCAGGATCTGGCTGGGTGAGTGCTCAGGATCTGGCTGGGTGAGTGTTCGGGATCTGGCTGGGTGAGTGCTCGGGATCTGGCTGGGTGAGTGGGTGAGTGCTCGGGATCTGGCTGGGGGAGTGCTCGGGATCTGGCGGGGTGAGTGCTCGGGATCTGGCGGGGTGAGTGCTCGGGATCTGGCTGGGTGAGTGCTCGGGATCTGGCTGGGTGAGTGCTCGGGATCAGGCGGGGTGAGTGCTCGGGATCTGGCCGGGTGAGTGCTCGGGATCTGGCCGGGTGAGTGCTCGGGATCTGGCTGGGTGAGTGCTCGGGATCTGGCGGGGTGAGGGATCTGGCTGGGTGAGTGCTCGGGATCTGGCTGGGTGAGTGCTCGGGGTCTGGCTGGGTGAGTGCTCGGGATCTGGCTGGGTGAGTGCTCGGGGTCTGGCTGGGTGAGTGCTCGGGGTCTGGCTGGGTGAGTGTTCAGGATCTGGCTGGGTGAGTGCTGGGTGAGTGTTCAGGATCTGGCTGGGTGAGTGCTCAGGATCTGGCTGGGTGAGTGTTCAGGATCTGGCTGAGGAGTGTTCAGGATCTGGCTGGCTGGTGAGTGCTCGGGATCTGGCTGGGTGAGTGCTCGGGATCTGGCTGGGTGAGTGCTCAGGATCTGGCTGGGTGAGTGCTCGGGATCTGGCTGGGTGAGTGCTCGGGATCTGGCTGGGTGAGTGCTGGGTGAGTGTTCATGATCTTGCTGGGTGAGTGTTCAGGATCTGGCTGGGTGAGTGTTCAGGATCTGGCTGGGTGAGTGCTGGGGATCTGGCTGGCTGAGTGCTCGGGATCTGGGTGAGTGCTCGGGATCTGGGTGAGTGCTCGGGATCTGGCTGGGTGAGTGCTCGGGATCTGGCGGGGTGAGTGCTCGGGATCTGGCTGGGTGAGTGCTCGGGATCTGGCTGGGTGAGTGCTCGGGATCTGGCTGGGTGAGTGCTCGGGATCTGGCTGGGTGAGTGCTCGGGATCTGGCTGGGTGAGTGCTCGGGATCTGGCGGGGTGAGTGCTCGGGATCTGGCGGGGTGAGTGCTCGGGATCTGGCGGGGTGAGTGCTCGGGATCTGGCTGGGTGAGTGCTCGGGATCTGGCTGGGTGAGTGCTCGGGATCTGGCTGGGTGAGTGCTCGGGATCTGGCTGGGTGAGTGCTCGGGATCTGGCTGGGTGAGTGCTCGGGATCTGGCGGGGTGAGGGATCTGGCTGGGTGAGTGCTCGGGATCTGGCTGGGTGAGTGCTCGGGATCTGGCTGGGTGAGTGCTCGGGATCTGGCTGGCTGAGTGCTCGGGATCTGGGTGAGTGCTCGGGATCTGGGTGAGTGCTCGGGATCTGGCTGGGTGAGTGCTCGGGATCTGGCGGGGTGAGTGCTCGGGATCTGGCTGGGTGAGTGCTCGGGATCTGGCTGGGTGAGTGCTCGGGATCTGGCTGGGTGAGTGCTCGGGATCTGGCTGGGTGAGTGCTCGGGATCTGGCTGGGTGAGTACTCGGGATCTGGCTGAGTGCTCGAGATCTGGCTGAGTGCTCGGGATCTGGCTGGCTGAGTGCTCGGGATCTGGCTGAGTGCTCGGGATCTGGCTGAGTGCTCGAGATCTGGCTGAGTGCTCGGGATCTGGCTGGCTGAGTGCTCGGGATCTGGCTGAGTGCTCGGGATCTGGCTGAGTGCTCGGGATCTGGCTGGGTGAGTGCTCGGGGTCTGGCTGGGTGAGAGCTCGGTATCTGGCTGGGTGAGTGCTCGGGATCTGGCTGGGTGAGTGCTCGGGATCTGGCTGGGTGAGTGCTCGGGATCTGGCTGGGTGAGTGCTCGGGATCTGGCTGGGTGAGTGCTCGGGATCTGGCTGGGTGAGTGCTCGGGATCAGGCGGGGTGAGTGCTCGGGATCTGGCCGGGTGAGTGCTCGGGATCTGGCCGGGTGAGTGCTCGGGATCTGGCTGGGTGAGTGCTCGGGATCTGGCGGGGTGAGGGATCTGGCTGGGTGAGTGCTCGGGATCTGGCTGGGTGAGTGCTCGGGATCTGGCTGGGTGAGTGCTCGGGATCTGGCTGGGTGAGTGCTCGGGGTCTGGCTGGGTGAGTGCTCGGGATCTGGCTGGGTGAGTGCTCGGGGTCTGGCTGGGTGAGTGCTCGGGGTCTGGCTGGGTGAGTGTTCAGGATCTGGCTGGGTGAGTGCTGGGTGAGTGTTCAGGATCTGGCTGGGTGAGTGCTCAGGATCTGGCTGGGTGAGTGTTCAGGATCTGGCTGAGGAGTGTTCAGGATCTGGCTGGCTGGTGAGTGCTCGGGATCTGGCTGGGTGAGTGCTCGGGATCTGGCTGGGTGAGTGCTCAGGATCTGGCTGGGTGAGTGTTCAGGATCTGGCTGGGTGAGTGCTCGGGATCTGGCTGGGTGAGTGCTCGGGATCTGGCTGGGTGAGTGCTGGGTGAGTGTTCATGATCTTGCTGGGTGAGTGTTCAGGATCTGGCTGGGTGAGTGTTCAGGATCTGGCTGGGTGAGTGCTGGGGATCTGGCTGGCTGAGTGCTCGGGATCTGGGTGAGTGAGTGCTCGGGATCTGGCTGAGTGAGTGCTCGGGATCTGGCTGGGTGAGTGCTCGGGGTCTGGCTGGGTGAGTGCTCGGGGTCTGGCTGGGTGAGTGTTCAGGATCTGGCTGGGTGAGTGCTGGGTGAGTGTTCAGAATCTGGCTGGGTGAGTGCTCAGGATCTGGCTGGGTGAGTGTTCAAGATCTGGCTGAGGAGTGTTCAGGATCTGGCTGGCTGGGTGAGTGCTCGGGATCTGGCTGGGTGAGTGCTCTGGATCTGGCTGGGTGAGTGCTCGGGATCTGGCTGAGGAGTGTTCAGGATCTGGCTGGGTGAGTGCTCAGGATCTGGCTGGGTGAGTGCTCAGGATCTGGCTGGGTGAGTGTTCGGGATCTGGCTGGGTGAGTGCTCGGGATCTGGCTGGGTGAGTGCTGGGTGAGTGTTCAGAATCTGGCTGGGTGAGTGCTCAGGATCTGGCTGGGTGAGTGTTCAAGATCTGGCTGAGGAGTGTTCAGGATCTGGCTGGCTGGTGAGTGCTCAGGATCTGGCTGGATGAGTGCTCAGGATCTGGCTGGGTGAGTGTTCGGGATCTGGCTGGGTGAGTGCTCGGGATCTGGCTGGGTGAGTGCTGGGTGAGTGTTCAGAATCTGGCTGGGTGAGTGCTCAGGATCTGGCTGGGTGAGTGTTCAAGATCTGGCTGAGGAGTGTTCAGGATCTGGCTGGCTGGTGAGTGCTCGGGATCTGGCTGGGTGAGTGCTCGGGATCTGGCTGGGTGAGTGCTCGGGATCTGGCTGAGGAGTGTTCAGGATCTGGCTGGGTGAGTGCTCAGGATCTGGCTGGGTGAGTGCTCAGGATCTGGCTGGGTGAGTGTTCGGGATCTGGCTGGGTGAGTGCTCGGGATCTGGCTGGGTGAGTGGGTGAGTGCTCGGGATCTGGCTGGGGGAGTGCTCGGGATCTGGCGGGGTGAGTGCTCGGGATCTGGCGGGGTGAGTGCTCGGGATCTGGCTGGGTGAGTGCTCGGGATCTGGCTGGGTGAGTGCTCGGGATCTGGCTGGGTGAGTGCTCGGGATCAGGCGGGGTGAGTGCTCGGGATCTGGCCGGGTGAGTGCTCGGGATCTGGCCGGGTGAGTGCTCGGGATCTGGCTGGGTGAGTGCTCGGGATCTGGCGGGGTGAGGGATCTGGCTGGGTGAGTGCTCGGGATCTGGCTGGGTGAGTGCTCGGGATCTGGCTGGGTGAGTGCTCGGGATCTGGCTGGGTGAGTGCTCGGGATCTGGCTGGGTGAGTGCTCGGGGTCTGGCTGGGTGAGTGCTCGGGGTCTGGCTGGGTGAGTGTTCAGGATCTGGCTGGGTGAGTGCTGGGTGAGTGTTCAGGATCTGGCTGGGTGAGTGCTCAGGATCTGGCTGGGTGAGTGTTCAGGATCTGGCTGAGGAGTGTTCAGGATCTGGCTGGCTGGTGAGTGCTCGGGATCTGGCTGGGTGAGTGCTCGGGATCTGGCTGGGTGAGTGCTCAGGATCTGTCTGGGTGAGTGTTCAGGATCTGGCTGGGTGAGTGCTCGGGATCTGGCTGGGTGAGTGCTCGGGATCTGGCTGGGTGAGTGCTGGGTGAGTGTTCATGATCTTGCTGGGTGAGTGTTCAGGATCTGGCTGGGTGAGTGTTCAGGATCTGGCTGGGTGAGTGCTGGGGATCTGGCTGGCTGAGTGCTCGGGATCTGGGTGAGTGCTCGGGATCTGGGTGAGTGCTCGGGATCTGGCTGGGTGAGTGCTCGGGATCTGGCGGGGTGAGTGCTCGGGATCTGGCTGGGTGAGTGCTCGGGATCTGGCTGGGTGAGTGCTCGGGATCTGGCTGGGTGAGTGTTCGGGATCTGGCTGGGTGAGTGCGCTCGGGATCTGGCTGGGTGAGTGCTCGGGATCTGGCTGGGTGAGTGCTCGGGATCTGGCTGGGTGAGTGCTCGGGATCTGGCGGGGTGAGTGCTCGGGATCTGGCGGGGTGAGTGCTCGGGATCTGGCTGGGTGAGTGCTCGGGATCTGGCTGGGTGAGTGCTCGGGATCTGGCTGGGTGAGTGCTCGGGATCTGGCTGGGTGAGTGCTCGGGATCTGGCTGGGTGAGTGCTCGGGATCTGGCGGGGTGAGGGATCTGGCTGGGTGAGTGCTCGGGATCTGGCTGGGTGAGTGCTCGGGATCTGGCTGGGTGAGTGCTCGGGATCTGGCTGGCTGAGTGCTCGGGATCTGGGTGAGTGCTCGGGATCTGGGTGAGTGCTCGGGATCTGGCTGGGTGAGTGCTCGGGATCTGGCTGGGTGAGTGCTCGGGATCTGGCTGGGTGAGTGCTCGGGATCTGGCTGGGTGAGTGCTCGGGATCTGGCTGGGTGAGTGCTCGGGATCTGGCTGGGTGAGTGCTCGGGATCTGGCTGGGTGAGTACTCGGGATCTGGCTGAGTGCTCGAGATCTGGCTGAGTGCTCGGGATCTGGCTGGCTGAGTGCTCGGGATCTGGCTGAGTGCTCGGGATCTGGCTGAGTGCTCGGGATCTGGCTGGGTGAGTGCTCGGGGTCTGGCTGGGTGAGAGCTCGGTATCTGGCTGGGTGAGTGCTCGGGATCTGGCTGGGTGAGTGCTCGGGATCTGGCTGGGTGAGTGCTCGGGATCTGGCTGGGTGAGTGCTCGGGATCTGGCGGGGTGAGTGCTCGGGATCTGGCGGGGTGAGTGCTCGGGATCTGGCGGGGTGAGTGCTCGGGATCTGGCGGGGTGAGTGCTCGGGATCTGGCGGGGTGAGGGATCTGACTGGGTGAGTGCTCGGGATCTGGCTGGGTGAGTGCTCGGGATCTGGCTGGGTGAGTGTTCGGGATCTGGCTGGGTGAGTGCTCGGGATCTGGCTGGGTGAGTACTCGGGATCTGGCTGAGTGCTCGGGATCTGGCTGGCTGAGTGCTCGGGATCTGGCTGAGTGCTCGGGATCTGGCTGGGTGAGTGCTCGGGGTCTGGCTGGGTGAGTGCTCGGGATCTGGCTGGGTGAGTGCTCGGGATCTGGCTGGGTGAGTGCTCGGGATCTGGCTGGGTGAGTGCTCGGGATCTGGCTGGGTGAGTGCTCGGGATCTGGCTGGGTGAGTGCTCGGGATCTGGCTGGGTGAGTGGGTGAGTGCTCGGGATCTGGCTGGGTGAGTGCTCGGGATCTGGCTGGGTGAGTGCTCGGGATCTGGCTGGGTGAGTGCTCGGGATCTGGCTGGGTGAGTGCTCGGGATCTGGCTGGGTGAGTGCTCGGGATCTGGCGGGGTGAGTGCTCGGGATCTGGCTGGGTGAGTGCTCGGGATCTGGCTGGGTGAGTGCTCGGGATCTGGCTGGGTGAGTGCTCGGGATCTGGCTGGGTGAGTGCTCGGGATCTGGCTGGGTGAGTGCTCGGGATCTGGCTGGGTGAGGGATCTGGCTGGGTGAGTGCTCGGGATCTGGCTGGGTGAGTGCTCGGGATCTGGCTTGGTGAGTGCTCGGGGTCTGGCTGGGTGAGTGTTCAGGATCTGGCTGGGTGAGTGTTCAGAATCTGGCTGGGTGAGTGCTCAGGATCTGGCTGGGTGAGTGTTCAAGATCTGGCTGAGGAGTGTTCAGGATCTGGCTGGCTGGTGAGTGCTCGGGATCTGGCTGGGTGAGTGCTCGGGATCTGGCTGGGTGAGTGCTCGGGATCTGGCTGAGGAGTGTTCAGGATCTGGCTGGGTGAGTGCTCAGGATCTGGCTGGGTGAGTGTTCGGGATCTGGCTGGGTGAGTGCTCGGGATCTGGCTGGGTGAGTGGGTGAGTGCTCGGGATCTGGCTGGGGGAGTGCTCGGGATCTGGCGGGGTGAGTGCTCGGGATCTGGCTGGGTGAGTGCTCGGGATCTGGCTGGGTGAGTGCTCGGGATCTGGCGGGGTGAGTGCTCAGGATCTGGCTGGGTGAGTGTTCGGGATCTGGCTGGGTGAGTGCTCGGGATCTGGCTGGGTGAGTGGGTGAGTGCTCGGGATCTGGCTGGGGGAGTGCTCGGGATCTGGCGGGGTGAGTGCTCGGGATCTGGCTGGGTGAGTGCTCGGGATCTGGCTGGGTGAGTGCTCGGGATCTGGCGGGGTGAGTGCTCGGGATCTGGCTGGGTGAGTGCTCGGGATCTGGCCGGGTGAGTGCTCGGGATCTGGCTGGGTGAGTGCTCGGGGTCTGGCTGGGTGAGTGCTCGGGATCTGGCTGGGTGAGTGCTCGGGATCTGGCTGGGTGAGTGCTCGGGGTCTGGCTGGGTGAGTGCTCGGGGTCTGGCTGGGTGAGTGTTCAGGATCTGGCTGGGTGAGTGCTGGGTGAGTGTTCAGGATCTGGCTGGGTGAGTGCTCAGGATCTGGCTGGGTGAGTGTTCAGGATCTGGCTGAGGAGTGTTCAGGATCTGGCTGGCTGGTGAGTGCTCGGGATCTGGCTGGGTGAGTGCTCGGGATCTGGCTGGGTGAGTGCTCGGGATCTGGCTGGGTGAGTGCTCGGGATCTGGCTGGGTGAGTGCTCGGGATCTGGCTGGGTGAGTGTTCGGGATCTGGCTGGGTGAGTGCTCGGGGTCTGGCTGGGTGAGTGCTCGGGATCTGGCTGGGTGAGTGCTCGGGATCTGGCTGGGTGAGTGCTCGGGATCTGGCGGGGTGAGTGCTCGGGATCTGGCGGGGTGAGTGCTCGGGATCTGGCGGGGTGAGTGCTCGGGATCTGGCTGGGTGAGTGCTCGGGATCTGGCTGGGTGAGTGCTCGGGATCTGGCTGGGTGAGTGTTCAGGATCTGGCTGGGTGAGTGCTCGGGATCTGGCTGGGTGAGTGCTCGGGATCTGGCTGGGTGAGTGCTGGGTGAGTGTTCATGATCTTGCTGGGTGAGTGTTCAGGATCTGGCTGGGTGAGTGTTCAGGATCTGGCTGGGTGAGTGCTGGGTGAGTGTTCAGGATCTGGCTGGGTGAGTGCTGGGTGAGTGTTCAGGATCTGGCTGGGTGAGTGCTGGGTGAGTGTTCAGGATCTGGCTGGGTGAGTGTTCAGGATCTGGCTGGGTGAGTGTTCAGGATCTGGCTGGTTGAGTGCTGGGTGAGTGTTCAGGATCTGGCTGGGTGAGTGTTCAGGATCTGGTTGGCTGAGTGTTCGGGATCTGGCTGGGTGAGTGCTCGGGATCTGGCTGGGTGAGTGCTCGGGATCTGGCTGGGTGAGTGCTCGGGATCTGGCTGGGTGAGTGTTCGGGATCTGGCTGGGTGAGTGCTCGGGATCTGGCTGGGTGAGTGCTCGGGATCTGGCTGGCTGAGTGCTCGGGATCTGGGTGAGTGCTCGGGATCTGGGTGAGTGCTCGGGATCTGGCTGGGTGAGTGCTCGGGATCTGGCGGGGTGAGTGCTCGGGATCTGGCTGGGTGAGTGCTCGGGATCTGGCTGGGTGAGTGCTCGGGGTCTGGCTGGGTGAGAGCTCGGGATCTGGCTGGGTGAGTGCTCGGGATCTGGCTGGGTGAGTGCTCGGGATCTGGCTGGGTGAGTGCTCGGGATCTGGCTGGGTGAGTGCTCGGGATCTGGCTGGGTGAGTGCTCGGGATCTGGCTGGGTGAGTGCTCGGGATCTGGCGGGGTGAGTGCTCGGGATCTGGCGGGGTGAGGGATCTGGCTGGGTGAGTGCTCGGGATCTGGCTGGGTGAGTGCTCGGGATCTGGCTGGGTGAGTGTTCGGGATCTGGCTGGGTGAGTGCTCGGGATCTGGCTGGGTGAGTACTCGGGATCTGGCTGAGTGCTCGGGATCTGGCTGGCTGAGTGCTCGGGATCTGGCTGAGTGCTCGGGATCTGGCTGAGTGCTCGGGATCTGGCTGAGTGCTCGGGATCTGGCTGAGTGCTCGGGATCTGGCTGGGTGAGTGCTCGGGATCTGGCTGGGTGAGTGCTCGGGATCTGGCTGGGTGAGTGCTCGGGATCTGGCTGGGTGAGTGCTCGGGATCTGGCTGGGTGAGTGCTCGGGATCTGGCTGGGTGAGTGCTCGGGATCTGGCTGGGTGAGTGCTCGGGATCTGGCTGGGTGAGTGCTCGGGATCTGGCTGGGTGAGTGCTCGGGATCTGGCTGGGTGAGTGCTCGGGATCTGGCTGGGTGAGTGGGTGAGTGCTCTGGATCTGGCTGGGTGAGTGCTCTGGATCTGGCTGGGTGAGTGCTCGGGATCTGGCTGGGTGAGTGCTCGGGATCTGGCTGGGTGAGTGCTCGGGATCTGGCTGGGTGAGTGCTCGGGATCTGGCTGGGTGAGTGCTCGGGATCTGGCTGGGTGAGTGCTCGGGATCTGGCGGGGTGAGTGCTCGGGATCTGGCGGGGTGAGTGCTCGGGATCTGGCGGGGTGAGTGCTCGGGATCTGGCTGGGTGAGTGCTCGGGATCTGGCTGGGTGAGTGCTCGGGATCTGGCTGGGTGAGTGCTCGGGATCTGGCTGGGTGAGTGATCTGGCTGGGTGAGTGCTCGGGATCTGGCTGGGTGAGTGCTCGGGATCTGGCTGAGTGAGTGCTCGGGATCTGGCTGTGTGAGTGCTCGGGGTCTGGCTGGGTGAGTGCTCGGGGTCTGGCTGGGTGAGTGTTCAGGATCTGGCTGGGTGAGTGCTGGGTGAGTGTTCAGAATCTGGCTGGGTGAGTGCTCAGGATCTGGCTGGGTGAGTGTTCAAGATCTGGCTGAGGAGTGTTCAGGATCTGGCTGGCTGGTGAGTGCTCGGGATCTGGCTGGGTGAGTGCTCGGGATCTGGCTGGGTGAGTGCTCGGGATCTGGCTGAGGAGTGTTCAGGATCTGGCTGGGTGAGTGCTCAGGATCTGGCTGGGTGAGTGTTCGGGATCTGGCTGGGTGAGTGCTCGGGATCTGGCTGGGTGAGTGGGTGAGTGCTCGGGATCTGGCTGGGGGAGTGCTCGGGATCTGGCGGGGTGAGTGCTCGGGATCTGGCTGGGTGAGTGCTCGGGATCTGGCTGGGTGAGTGCTCGGGATCTGGCGGGGTGAGTGCTCGGGATCTGGCTGGGTGAGTGCTCGGGATCTGGCCGGGTGAGTGCTCGGGATCTGGCCGGGTGAGTGCTCGGGATCTGGCCGGGTGAGTGCTCGGGATCTGGCCGGGTGAGTGCTCGGGATCTGGCGGGGTGAGGGATCTGGCTGGGTGAGTGCTCGGGATCTGGCTGGGTGAGTGCTCGGGATCTGGCTGGGTGAGTGCTGGGTGAGTGTTCATGATCTTGCTGGGTGAGTGTTCAGGATCTGGCTGGGTGAGTGTTCAGGATCTGGCTGGGTGAGTGCTGGGTGAGTGTTCAGGATCTGGCTGGGTGAGTGCTGGGTGAGTGTTCAGGATCTGGCTGGGTGAGTGCTGGGTGAGTGTTCAGGATCTGGCTGGGTGAGTGTTCAGGATCTGGCTGGTTGAGTGCTGGGTGAGTGTTCAGGATCTGGCTGGGTGAGTGCTCAGGATCTGTCTGGGTGAGTGTTCAGGATCTGGTTGGCTGAGTGTTCGGGATCTGGCTGGGTGAGTGCTCGGGATCTGGCTGGGTGAGTGCTCGGGATCTGGCTGGGTGAGTGCTCGGGATCTGGCTGGGTGAGTGCTCGGGATCTGGCGGGGTGAGTGCTCGGGATCTGGCGGGGTGAGTGCTCGGGATCTGGCGGGGTGAGTGCTCGGGATCTGGCGGGGTGAGTGCTCGGGATCTGGCTGGGTGAGTGTTCGGGATCTGGCTGGGTGAGTGTTCGGGATCTGGCTGGGTGAGTGCTCGGGATCTGGCTGGGTGAGTGCTCGGGATCTGGCTGGGTGAGTGCTCGGGATCTGGCTGGGTGAGTGCTCGAGATCTGGCTGAGTGCTCGGGATCTGGCTGGCTGAGTGCTCGGGATCTGGGTGAGTGCTCGGGATCTGGGTGAGTGCTCGGGATCTGGCTGGGTGAGTGCTCGGGATCTGGCTGGGTGAGTGTTCGGGATCTGGCTGGGTGAGTGCTCGGGATCTGGCTGGGTGAGTACTCGGGATCTGGCTGAGTGCTCGAGATCTGGCTGAGTGCTCGGGATCTGGCTGGCTGAGTGCTCGGGATCTGGCTGAGTGCTCGGGATCTGGCTGAGTGCTCGGGATCTGGCTGGGTGAGTGCTCGGGGTCTGGCTGGGTGAGAGCTCGGTATCTGGCTGGGTGAGTGCTCGGGGTCTGGCTGGGTGAGTGCTCGGGATCTGGCTGGGTGAGTGCTCGGGATCTGGCTGGGTGAGTGCTCGGGATCTGGCTGGGTGAGTGCTCGGGATCTGGCTGGGTGAGTGCTCGGGATCTGGCTGGGTGAGTGCTCGGGATCTGGCTGGGTGAGTGCCTGGGTGAGTGCTCGGGATCTGGCTGGGTGAGTGCCTGGGTGAGTGCTCGGGATCTGGCAGGGTGAGTGCTCAGGATCTGGCTGGGTGAGTGCTCGGGATCTGGCAGGGTGAGTGCTCGGGATCTGGCGGGGTGAGTGCTCGGGATCTGGCGGGGTGAGTGCTCGGGATCTGGCGGGGTGAGTGCTCGGGATCTGGCTGGGTGAGTGCTCGGGATCTGACTGGGTGAGTGCTCGGGATCTGGCTGGGTGAGTGCTCGGGATCTGGCGGGGTGAGGGATCTGGCTGGGTGAGTGCTCGGGATCTGGCTGGGTGAGTGCTCGGGATCTGGCTGGGTGAGTGCTCGGGATCTGGCTGGGTGAGTGCTCGGGATCTGGCTGAGTGAGTGCTCGGGATCTGGCTGGGTGAGTGCTCGGGGTCTGGCTGGGTGAGTGCTCGGGGTCTGGCTGGGTGAGTGTTCAGGATCTGGCTGGGTGAGTGCTGGGTGAGTGTTCAGAATCTGGCTGGGTGAGTGCTGGGTGAGTGTTCAGAATCTGGCTGGGTGAGTGCTCAGGATCTGGCTGGGTGAGTGTTCAAGATCTGGCTGAGGAGTGTTCAGGATCTGGCTGGGTGAGTGCTCGGGATCTGGCTGGGTGAGTGCTCGGGATCTGGCTGGGTGAGTGCTCGGGATCTGGCTGAGGAGTGTTCAGGATCTGGCTGGGTGAGTGCTCAGGATCTGGCTGGGTGAGTGTTCGGGATCTGGCTGGGTGAGTGCTCGGGATCTGGCTGGGTGAGTGGGTGAGTGCTCGGGATCTGGCTGGGGGAGTGCTCGGGATCTGGCGGGGTGAGTGCTCGGGATCTGGCTGGGTGAGTGCTCGGGATCTTGCTGGGTGAGTGCTCGGGATCTGGCGGGGTGAGCGCTCGGGATCTGGCTGGGTGAGCGCTCGGGATCTTGCCGGGTGAGTGTTCGGGATCTGGCTGGGTGAGTGCTCGGGATCTAGCTGGGTGAGTGCTCGGGATCTGGCTGGGTGAGTGCTCGGGATCTGGCTGGGTGAGTGCTCGGGATCTGGCTGGGTGAGTGCTCGGGATCTGGCTGGGTGAGTGCTCGGGATCTGGCTGGGTGAGTGCTCGGGATCTGGCTGGGTGAGTGGTGAGTGCTCGGGATCTGGCTGGGTGAGTGCTCGGGATCTGGCGGGGTGAGTGCTCGGGATCTGGCGGGGTGAGTGCTCGGGATCTGGCGGGGTGAGGGATCTGGCTGGGTGAGTGCTCGAGATCTGGCGGGGTGAGTGCTCGGGATCTGGCGGGGTGAGCGATCTGGCTGGGTGAGTGCTCGGGATCTGGCTGGGTGAGTGCTCGGGGTCTGGCTGGGTGAGTGCTCGGGACCTGGCTGGGTGAGTGCTCGGGACCTGGCTGGGTGAGTGCTCGGGATCTGGCTGGGTGAGTGCTGGGTGAGTGTTCAGGATCTGGCTGGGTGAGTGCTGGGTGAGTGTTCAGGATCTGGCTGGGTGAGTGTTCAGGATCTGGCTGGGTGAGTGTTCAGGATCTGGCTGGGTGAGTGCTGGGTGAGTGTTCAGGATCTGGCTGGGTGAGTGCTGGGTGAGTGTTCAGGATCTGGCTGGGTGAGTGTTCAGGATCTGGCTGGGTGAGTGTTCAGGATCTGGCTGGGTGAGTGTTCAGGATCTGGCTGGGTGAGTGCTGGGTGAGTGTTCAGTATCTGGCTGGGTGAGTGGGTGAGTGCTCGGGATCTGGCTGGGGGAGTGCTCGGGATCTGGCGGGGTGAGTGCTCGGGATCTGGCTGGGTGAGTGCTCGGGATCTTGCTGGGTGAGTGCTCGGGATCTGGCGGGGTGAGCGCTCGGGATCTGGCTGGGTGAGTGCTCGGGATCTTGCCGGGTGAGTGTTCGGGATCTGGCTGGGTGAGTGCTCGGGATCTAGCTGGGTGAGTGCTCGGGATCTGGCTGGGTGAGTGCTCGGGATCTGGCTGGGTGAGTGCTCGGGATCTGGCTGGGTGAGTGCTCGGGATCTGGCTGGGTGAGTGCTCGGGATCTGGCTGGGTGAGTGCTCGAGATCTGGCTGGCTGAGTGCTCGGGATCTGGGTGAGTGCTCGGGATCTGGGTGAGTGCTCGGGATCTGGCTGGGTGAGTGCTCGGGATCTGGCTGGGTGAGTGCTCGGGATCTGGCTGGGTGAGTGCTCGGGATCTGGCTGGGTGAGTGGTGAGTGCTCGGGATCTGGCTGGGTGAGTGCTCGGGATCTGGCTGGGTGAGTGCTCGGGATCTGGCTGGGTGAGTGCTCGGGATCTGGCGGGGTGAGTGCTCGGGATCTGGCGGGGTGAGTGCTCGGGATCTGGCGGGGTGAGGGATCTGGCTGGGTGAGTGCTCGAGATCTGGCGGGGTGAGTGCTCGGGATCTGGCGGGGTGAGCGATCTGGCTGGGTGAGTGCTCGGGATCTGGCTGGGTGAGTGCTCGGGGTCTGGCTGGGTGAGTGCTCGGGACCTGGCTGGGTGAGTGCTCGGGACCTGGCTGGGTGAGTGCTCGGGATCTGGCTGGGTGAGTGCTGGGTGAGTGTTCAGGATCTGGCTGGGTGAGTGCTGGGTGAGTGTTCAGGATCTGGCTGGGTGAGTGTTCAGGATCTGGCTGGGTGAGTGTTCAGGATCTGGCTGGGTGAGTGCTGGGTGAGTGTTCAGGATCTGGCTGGGTGAGTGCTCGGGATCTGGCTGGGTGAGTGCTCGGGATCTGGCTGGGTGAGTGCTCGGGATCTGGCTGGGTGAGTGCTCGGGATCTGGCTGGGTGAGTGCTCGGGATCTGGCTGGGTGAGTGCTCGGGATCTGGCTGGGTGAGTGCTCGGGATCAGGCGGGGTGAGTGCTCGGGATCTGGCCGGGTGAGTGCTCGGGATCTGGCCGGGTGAGTGCTCGGGATCTGGCCGGGTGAGTGCTCGGGATCTGGCGGGGTGAGGGATCTGGCTGGGTGAGTGCTCGGGATCTGGCTGGGTGAGTGCTCGGGATCTGGCTGGGTGAGTGCTCGGGATCTGGCTGGGTGAGTGCTCGGGGTCTGGCTGGGTGAGTGCTCGGGATCTGGCTGGGTGAGTGCTCGGGGTCTGGCTGGGTGAGTGCTCGGGGTCTGGCTGGGTGAGTGTTCAGGATCTGGCTGGGTGAGTGCTGGGTGAGTGTTCAGGATCTGGCTGGGTGAGTGCTCAGGATCTGGCTGGGTGAGTGTTCAGGATCTGGCTGAGGAGTGTTCAGGATCTGGCTGGCTGGTGAGTGCTCGGGATCTGGCTGGGTGAGTGCTCGGGATCTGGCTGGGTGAGTGCTCAGGATCTGGCTGGGTGAGTGTTCAGGATCTGGCTGGGTGAGTGCTCGGGATCTGGCTGGGTGAGTGCTCGGGATCTGGCTGGGTGAGTGCTGGGTGAGTGTTCATGATCTTGCTGGGTGAGTGTTCAGGATCTGGCTGGGTGAGTGTTCAGGATCTGGCTGGGTGAGTGCTGGGGATCTGGCTGGCTGAGTGCTCGGGATCTGGGTGAGTGCTCGGGATCTGGGTGAGTGAGTGCTCGGGATCTGGCTGAGTGAGTGCTCGGGATCTGGCTGGGTGAGTGCTCGGGGTCTGGCTGGGTGAGTGCTCGGGGTCTGGCTGGGTGAGTGTTCAGGATCTGGCTGGGTGAGTGCTCGGGGTCTGGCTGGGTGAGTGCTCGGGGTCTGGCTGGGTGAGTGTTCAGGATCTGGCTGGGTGAGTGCTGGGTGAGTGTTCAGAATCTGGCTGGGTGAGTGCTCAGGATCTGGCTGGGTGAGTGTTCAAGATCTGGCTGAGGAGTGTTCAGGATCTGGCTGGCTGGGTGAGTGCTCGGGATCTGGCTGGGTGAGTGCTCGGGATCTGGCTGGGTGAGTGCTCGGGATCTGGCTGAGGAGTGTTCAGGATCTGGCTGGGTGAGTGCTCAGGATCTGGCTGGGTGAGTGCTCAGGATCTGGCTGGGTGAGTGTTCGGGATCTGGCTGGGTGAGTGCTCGGGATCTGGCTGGGTGAGTGCTGGGTGAGTGTTCAGAATCTGGCTGGGTGAGTGCTCAGGATCTGGCTGGGTGAGTGTTCAAGATCTGGCTGAGGAGTGTTCAGGATCTGGCTGGCTGGTGAGTGCTCAGGATCTGGCTGGATGAGTGCTCAGGATCTGGCTGGGTGAGTGTTCGGGATCTGGCTGGGTGAGTGCTCGGGATCTGGCTGGGTGAGTGCTGGGTGAGTGTTCAGAATCTGGCTGGGTGAGTGCTCAGGATCTGGCTGGGTGAGTGTTCAAGATCTGGCTGAGGAGTGTTCAGGATCTGGCTGGCTGGTGAGTGCTCGGGATCTGGCTGGGTGAGTGCTCGGGATCTGGCTGGGTGAGTGCTCGGGATCTGGCTGAGGAGTGTTCAGGATCTGGCTGGGTGAGTGCTCAGGATCTGGCTGGGTGAGTGCTCAGGATCTGGCTGGGTGAGTGTTCGGGATCTGGCTGGGTGAGTGCTCGGGATCTGGCTGGGTGAGTGGGTGAGTGCTCGGGATCTGGCTGGGGGAGTGCTCGGGATCTGGCGGGGTGAGTGCTCGGGATCTGGCGGGGTGAGTGCTCGGGATCTGGCTGGGTGAGTGCTCGGGATCTGGCTGGGTGAGTGCTCGGGATCAGGCGGGGTGAGTGCTCGGGATCTGGCCGGGTGAGTGCTCGGGATCTGGCCGGGTGAGTGCTCGGGATCTGGCCGGGTGAGTGCTCGGGATCTGGCGGGGTGAGGGATCTGGCTGGGTGAGTGCTCGGGATCTGGCTGGGTGAGTGCTCGGGATCTGGCTGGGTGAGTGCTCGGGATCTGGCTGGGTGAGTGCTCGGGGTCTGGCTGGGTGAGTGCTCGGGATCTGGCTGGGTGAGTGCTCGGGGTCTGGCTGGGTGAGTGCTCGGGGTCTGGCTGGGTGAGTGTTCAGGATCTGGCTGGGTGAGTGCTGGGTGAGTGTTCAGGATCTGGCTGGGTGAGTGCTCAGGATCTGGCTGGGTGAGTGTTCAGGATCTGGCTGAGGAGTGTTCAGGATCTGGCTGGCTGGTGAGTGCTCGGGATCTGGCTGGGTGAGTGCTCGGGATCTGGCTGGGTGAGTGCTCAGGATCTGTCTGGGTGAGTGTTCAGGATCTGGCTGGGTGAGTGCTCGGGATCTGGCTGGGTGAGTGCTCGGGATCTGGCTGGGTGAGTGCTGGGTGAGTGTTCATGATCTTGCTGGGTGAGTGTTCAGGATCTGGCTGGGTGAGTGTTCAGGATCTGGCTGGGTGAGTGCTGGGGATCTGGCTGGCTGAGTGCTCGGGATCTGGGTGAGTGCTCGGGATCTGGGTGAGTGCTCGGGATCTGGCTGGGTGAGTGCTCGGGATCTGGCGGGGTGAGTGCTCGGGATCTGGCTGGGTGAGTGCTCGGGATCTGGCTGGGTGAGTGCTCGGGATCTGGCTGGGTGAGTGTTCGGGATCTGGCTGGGTGAGTGCTCGGGATCTGGCTGGGTGAGTGCTCGGGATCTGGCTGGGTGAGTGCTCGGGATCTGGCTGGGTGAGTGCTCGGGATCTGGCGGGGTGAGTGCTCGGGATCTGGCGGGGTGAGTGCTCGGGATCTGGCTGGGTGAGTGCTCGGGATCTGGCTGGGTGAGTGCTCGGGATCTGGCTGGGTGAGTGCTCGGGATCTGGCTGGGTGAGTGCTCGGGATCTGGCGGGGTGAGGGATCTGGCTGGGTGAGTGCTCGGGATCTGGCTGGGTGAGTGCTCGGGATCTGGCTGGGTGAGTGCTCGGGATCTGGCTGGCTGAGTGCTCGGGATCTGGGTGAGTGCTCGGGATCTGGGTGAGTGCTCGGGATCTGGCTGGGTGAGTGCTCGGGATCTGGCGGGGTGAGTGCTCGGGATCTGGCTGGGTGAGTGCTCGGGATCTGGCTGGGTGAGTGCTCGGGATCTGGCTGGGTGAGTGCTCGGGATCTGGCTGGGTGAGTGCTCGGGATCTGGCTGGGTGAGTGCTCGGGATCTGGCTGGGTGAGTACTCGGGATCTGGCTGAGTGCTCGAGATCTGGCTGGCTGAGTGCTCGGGATCTGGCTGGCTGAGTGCTCGGGATCTGGCTGAGTGCTCGGGATCTGGCTGGGTGAGTGCTCGGGGTCTGGCTGGGTGAGAGCTCGGTATCTGGCTGGGTGAGTGCTCGGGATCTGGCTGGGTGAGTGCTCGGGATCTGGCTGGGTGAGTGCTCGGGATCTGGCGGGGTGAGTGCTCGGGATCTGGCGGGGTGAGTGCTCGGGATCTGGCGGGGTGAGTGCTCGGGATCTGGCGGGGTGAGTGCTCGGGATCTGGCGGGGTGAGGGATCTGGCGGGGTGAGTGCTCGGGATCTGGCTGGGTGAGTGCTCGGGATCTGGCTGGGTGAGTGTTCGGGATCTGGCTGGGTGAGTGCTCGGGATCTGGCTGGGTGAGTACTCGGGATCTGGCTGAGTGCTCGGGATCTGGCTGGCTGAGTGCTCGGGATCTGGCTGAGTGCTCGGGATCTGGCTGGGTGAGTGCTCGGGGGCTGGGTGAGTGCTCGGGATCTGGCTGGGTGAGTGCTCGGGATCTGGCTGGGTGAGTGCTCGGGATCTGGCTGGGTGAGTGCTCGGGATCTGGCTGGGTGAGTGCTCGGGATCTGGCTGGGTGAGTGCTCGGGATCTGGCTGGGTGAGTGGGTGAGTGCTCGGGATCTGGCTGGGTGAGTGCTCGGGATCTGGCTGGGTGAGTGCTCGGGATCTGGCTGGGTGAGTGCTCGGGATCTGGCTGGGTGAGTGCTCGGGATCTGGCTGGGTGAGTGCTCGGGATCTGGCGGGGTGAGTGCTCGGGATCTGGCTGGGTGAGTGCTCGGGATCTGGCTGGGTGAGTGCTCGGGATCTGGCTGGGTGAGTGCTCGGGATCTGGCTGGGTGAGTGCTCGGGATCTGGCTGGGTGAGGGATCTGGCTGGGTGAGGGATCTGGCTGGGTGAGTGCTCGGGATCTGGCTGGGTGAGTGCTCGGGATCTGGCTTGGTGAGTGCTCGGGGTCTGGCTGGGTGAGTGTTCAGGATCTGGCTGGGTGAGTGCTGGGTGAGTGTTCAGAATCTGGCTGGGTGAGTGCTCAGGATCTGGCTGGGTGAGTGTTCAAGATCTGGCTGAGGAGTGTTCAGGATCTGGCTGGCTGGTGAGTGCTCGGGATCTGGCTGGGTGAGTGCTCGGGATCTGGCTGGGTGAGTGCTCGGGATCTGGCTGAGGAGTGTTCAGGATCTGGCTGGGTGAGTGCTCAGGATCTGGCTGGGTGAGTGTTCGGGATCTGGCTGGGTGAGTGCTCGGGATCTGGCTGGGTGAGTGGGTGAGTGCTCGGGATCTGGCTGGGGGAGTGCTCGGGATCTGGCGGGGTGAGTGCTCGGGATCTGGCTGGGTGAGTGCTCGGGATCTGGCTGGGTGAGTGCTCGGGATCTGTCGGGGTGAGTGCTCGGGATCTGGCTGGGTGAGTGCTCGGGATCTGGCCGGGTGAGTGCTCGGGATCTGGCTGGGTGAGTGCTCGGGGTCTGGCTGGGTGAGTGCTCGGGATCTGGCTGGGTGAGTGCTCGGGATCTGGCTGGGTGAGTGCTCGGGGTCTGGCTGGGTGAGTGCTCGGGGTCTGGCTGGGTGAGTGTTCAGGATCTGGCTGGGTGAGTGCTGGGTGAGTGTTCAGGATCTGGCTGGGTGAGTGCTCAGGATCTGGCTGGGTGAGTGTTCAGGATCTGGCTGAGGAGTGTTCAGGATCTGGCTGGCTGGTGAGTGCTCGGGATCTGGCTGGGTGAGTGCTCGGGATCTGGCTGGGTGAGTGCTCGGGATCTGGCTGGGTGAGTGCTCGGGATCTGGCTGGGTGAGTGTTCAGGATCTGGCTGGGTGAGTGCTCGGGATCTGGCTGGGTGAGTGCTCGGGATCTGGCTGGGTGAGTGCTCGGGATCTGGCTGGGTGAGTGCTCGGGATCTGGCGGGGTGAGTGCTCGGGATCTGGCGGGGTGAGTGCTCGGGATCTGGCGGGGTGAGTGCTCGGGATCTGGCTGGGTGAGTGCTCGGGATCTGGCTGGGTGAGTGCTCGGGATCTGGCTGGGTGAGTGTTCAGGATCTGGCTGGGTGAGTGCTCGGGATCTGGCTGGGTGAGTGCTCGGGATCTGGCTGGGTGAGTGCTGGGTGAGTGTTCATGATCTTGCTGGGTGAGTGTTCAGGATCTGGCTGGGTGAGTGTTCAGGATCTGGCTGGGTGAGTGCTGGGTGAGTGTTCAGGATCTGGCTGGGTGAGTGCTGGGTGAGTGTTCAGGATCTGGCTGGGTGAGTGCTGGGTGAGTGTTCAGGATCTGGCTGGGTGAGTGTTCAGGATCTGGCTGGGTGAGTGTTCAGGATCTGGCTGGTTGAGTGCTGGGTGAGTGTTCAGGATCTGGCTGGGTGAGTGTTCAGGATCTGGTTGGCTGAGTGTTCGGGATCTGGCTGGGTGAGTGCTCGGGATCTGGCTGGGTGAGTGCTCGGGATCTGGCTGGGTGAGTGCTCGGGATCTGGCTGGGTGAGTGTTCGGGATCTGGCTGGGTGAGTGCTCGGGATCTGGCTGGGTGAGTGCTCGGGATCTGGCTGGCTGAGTGCTCGGGATCTGGGTGAGTGCTCGGGATCTGGGTGAGTGCTCGGGATCTGGCTGGGTGAGTGCTCGGGATCTGGCGGGGTGAGTGCTCGGGATCTGGCTGGGTGAGTGCTCGGGATCTGGCTGGGTGAGTGCTCGGGGTCTGGCTGGGTGAGAGCTCGGGATCTGGCTGGGTGAGTGCTCGGGATCTGGCTGGGTGAGTGCTCGGGATCTGGCTGGGTGAGTGCTCGGGATCTGGCTGGGTGAGTGCTCGGGATCTGGCTGGGTGAGTGCTCGGGATCTGGCTGGGTGAGTGCTCGGGATCTGGCGGGGTGAGTGCTCGGGATCTGGCGGGGTGAGGGATCTGGCTGGGTGAGTGCTCGGGATCTGGCTGGGTGAGTGCTCGGGATCTGGCTGGGTGAGTGTTCGGGATCTGGCTGGGTGAGTGCTCGGGATCTGGCTGGGTGAGTACTCGGGATCTGGCTGAGTGCTCGGGATCTGGCTGGCTGAGTGCTCGGGATCTGGCTGAGTGCTCGGGATCTGGCTGAGTGCTCGGGATCTGGCTGAGTGCTCGGGATCTGGCTGAGTGCTCGGGATCTGGCTGAGTGCTCGGGATCTGGCTGAGTGCTCGGGATCTGGCTGGGTGAGTGCTCGGGATCTGGCTGGGTGAGTGCTCGGGATCTGGCTGGGTGAGTGCTCGGGATCTGGCTGGGTGAGTGCTCGGGATCTGGCTGGGTGAGTGCTCGGGATCTGGCTGGGTGAGTGCTCGGGATCTGGCTGGGTGAGTGCTCGGGATCTGGCTGGGTGAGTGCTCGGGATCTGGCTGGGTGAGTGCTCGGGATCTGGCTGGGTGAGTGCTCGGGATCTGGCTGGGTGAGTGGGTGAGTGCTCTGGATCTGGCTGGGTGAGTGCTCTGGATCTGGCTGGGTGAGTGCTCTGGATCTGGCTGGGTGAGTGCTCTGGATCTGGCTGGGTGAGTGCTCGGGATCTGGCTGGGTGAGTGCTCGGGATCTGGCTGGGTGAGTGCTCGGGATCTGGCTGGGTGAGTGCTCGGGATCTGGCTGGGTGAGTGCTCGGGATCTGGCGGGGTGAGTGCTCGGGATCTGGCGGGGTGAGTGCTCGGGATCTGGCGGGGTGAGTGCTCGGGATCTGGCGGGGTGAGTGCTCGGGATCTGGCTGGGTGAGTGCTCGGGATCTGGCTGGGTGAGTGCTCGGGATCTGGCTGGGTGAGTGATCTGGCTGGGTGAGTGCTCGGGATCTGGCTGGGTGAGTGCTCGGGATCTGGCTGGGTGAGTGCTCGGGATCTGGCTGAGTGAGTGCTCGGGGTCTGGCTGGGTGAGTGCTCGGGGTCTGGCTGGGTGAGTGTTCAGGATCTGGCTGGGTGAGTGCTGGGTGAGTGTTCAGAATCTGGCTGGGTGAGTGCTCAGGATCTGGCTGGGTGAGTGTTCAAGATCTGGCTGAGGAGTGTTCAGGATCTGGCTGGCTGGTGAGTGCTCGGGATCTGGCTGGGTGAGTGCTCGGGATCTGGCTGGGTGAGTGCTCGGGATCTGGCTGAGGAGTGTTCAGGATCTGGCTGGGTGAGTGCTCAGGATCTGGCTGGGTGAGTGTTCGGGATCTGGCTGGGTGAGTGCTCGGGATCTGGCTGGGTGAGTGGGTGAGTGCTCGGGATCTGGCTGGGGGAGTGCTCGGGATCTGGCGGGGTGAGTGCTCGGGATCTGGCTGGGTGAGTGCTCGGGATCTGGCTGGGTGAGTGCTCGGGATCTGGCGGGGTGAGTGCTCGGGATCTGGCTGGGTGAGTGCTCGGGATCTGGCTGGGTGAGTGCTCGGGATCTGGCCGGGTGAGTGCTCGGGATCTGGCCGGGTGAGTGCTCGGGATCTGGCCGGGTGAGTGCTCGGGATCTGGCGGGGTGAGGGATCTGGCTGGGTGAGTGCTCGGGATCTGGCTGGGTGAGTGCTCGGGATCTGGCTGGGTGAGTGCTCGGGATCTGGCTGGGTGAGTGCTGGGTGAGTGTTCATGATCTTGCTGGGTGAGTGTTCAGGATCTGGCTGGGTGAGTGTTCAGGATCTGGCTGGGTGAGTGCTGGGTGAGTGTTCAGGATCTGGCTGGGTGAGTGCTGGGTGAGTGTTCAGGATCTGGCTGGGTGAGTGCTGGGTGAGTGTTCAGGATCTGGCTGGGTGAGTGTTCAGGATCTGGCTGGTTGAGTGCTGGGTGAGTGTTCAGGATCTGGCTGGGTGAGTGCTCAGGATCTGTCTGGGTGAGTGTTCAGGATCTGGTTGGCTGAGTGTTCGGGATCTGGCTGGGTGAGTGCTCGGGATCTGGCTGGGTGAGTGCTCGGGATCTGGCTGGGTGAGTGCTCGGGATCTGGCTGGGTGAGTGCTCGGGATCTGGCGGGGTGAGTGCTCGGGATCTGGCGGGGTGAGTGCTCGGGATCTGGCGGGGTGAGTGCTCGGGATCTGGCTGGGTGAGTGCTCGGGATCTGGCTGGGTGAGTGTTCGGGATCTGGCTGGGTGAGTGTTCGGGATCTGGCTGGGTGAGTGCTCGGGATCTGGCTGGGTGAGTGCTCGGGATCTGGCTGGGTGAGTGCTCGGGATCTGGCTGGGTGAGTGCTCGAGATCTGGCTGAGTGCTCGGGATCTGGCTGGCTGAGTGCTCGGGATCTGGGTGAGTGCTCGGGATCTGGGTGAGTGCTCGGGATCTGGCTGGGTGAGTGCTCGGGATCTGGCTGGGTGAGTGTTCGGGATCTGGCTGGGTGAGTGCTCGGGATCTGGCTGGGTGAGTACTCGGGATCTGGCTGAGTGCTCGAGATCTGGCTGAGTGCTCGGGATCTGGCTGGCTGAGTGCTCGGGATCTGGCTGAGTGCTCGGGATCTGGCTGAGTGCTCGGGATCTGGCTGGGTGAGTGCTCGGGGTCTGGCTGGGTGAGAGCTCGGTATCTGGCTGGGTGAGTGCTCGGGGTCTGGCTGGGTGAGTGCTCGGGATCTGGCTGGGTGAGTGCTCGGGATCTGGCTGGGTGAGTGCTCGGGATCTGGCTGGGTGAGTGCTCGGGATCTGGCTGGGTGAGTGCTCGGGATCTGGCTGGGTGAGTGCTCGGGATCTGGCTGGGTGAGTGCCTGGGTGAGTGCTCGGGATCTGGCTGGGTGAGTGCCTGGGTGAGTGCTCGGGATCTGGCAGGGTGAGTGCTCAGGATCTGGCTGGGTGAGTGCTCGGGATCTGGCAGGGTGAGTGCTCGGGATCTGGCGGGGTGAGTGCTCGGGATCTGGCGGGGTGAGTGCTCGGGATCTGGCGGGGTGAGTGCTCGGGATCTGGCTGGGTGAGTGCTCGGGATCTGACTGGGTGAGTGCTCGGGATCTGGCTGGGTGAGTGCTCGGGATCTGGCGGGGTGAGGGATCTGGCTGGGTGAGTGCTCGGGATCTGGCTGGGTGAGTGCTCGGGATCTGGCTGGGTGAGTGCTCGGGATCTGGCTGGGTGAGTGCTCGGGATCTGGCTGAGTGAGTGCTCGGGATCTGGCTGGGTGAGTGCTCGGGGTCTGGCTGGGTGAGTGCTCGGGGTCTGGCTGGGTGAGTGTTCAGGATCTGGCTGGGTGAGTGCTGGGTGAGTGTTCAGAATCTGGCTGGGTGAGTGCTGGGTGAGTGTTCAGAATCTGGCTGGGTGAGTGCTCAGGATCTGGCTGGGTGAGTGTTCAAGATCTGGCTGAGGAGTGTTCAGGATCTGGCTGGGTGAGTGCTCGGGATCTGGCTGGGTGAGTGCTCGGGATCTGGCTGGGTGAGTGCTCGGGATCTGGCTGAGGAGTGTTCAGGATCTGGCTGGGTGAGTGCTCAGGATCTGGCTGGGTGAGTGTTCGGGATCTGGCTGGGTGAGTGCTCGGGATCTGGCTGGGTGAGTGGGTGAGTGCTCGGGATCTGGCTGGGGGAGTGCTCGGGATCTGGCGGGGTGAGTGCTCGGGATCTGGCTGGGTGAGTGCTCGGGATCTTGCTGGGTGAGTGCTTGGGATCTGGCGGGGTGAGCGCTCGGGATCTGGCTGGGTGAGTGCTCGGGATCTGGCTGGGTGAGTGCTCGGGATCTTGCCGGGTGAGTGTTCGGGATCTGGCTGGGTGAGTGCTCGGGATCTAGCTGGGTGAGTGCTCGGGATCTGGCTGGGTGAGTGCTCGGGATCTGGCTGGGTGAGTGCTCGGGATCTGGCTGGGTGAGTGCTCGGGATCTGGCTGGGTGAGTGCTCGGGATCTGGCTGGGTGAGTGCTCGAGATCTGGCTGGGTGAGTGCTCGAGATCTGGCTGGCTGAGTGCTCGGGATCTGGGTGAGTGCTCGGGATCTGGCTGGGTGAGTGCTCGGGATCTGGCTGGGTGAGTGCTCGGGATCTGGCTGGGTGAGTGCTCGGGATCTGGCTGGGTGAGTGCTCGGGATCTGGCTGGGTGAGTGCTCGGGATCTGGCTGGGTGAGTGGTGAGTGCTCGGGATCTGGCTGGGTGAGTGCTCGGGATCTGGCTGGGTGAGTGCTCGGGATCTGGCGGGGTGAGTGCTCGGGATCTGGCGGGGTGAGTGCTCGGGATCTGGCGGGGTGAGGGATCTGGCTGGGTGAGTGCTCGAGATCTGGCGGGGTGAGTGCTCGGGATCTGGCGGGGTGAGCGATCTGGCTGGGTGAGTGCTCGGGATCTGGCTGGGTGAGTGCTCGGGGTCTGGCTGGGTGAGTGCTCGGGACCTGGCTGGGTGAGTGCTCGGGACCTGGCTGGGTGAGTGCTCGGGATCTGGCTGGGTGAGTGCTGGGTGAGTGTTCAGGATCTGGCTGGGTGAGTGCTGGGTGAGTGTTCAGGATCTGGCTGGGTGAGTGTTCAGGATCTGGCTGGGTGAGTGTTCAGGATCTGGCTGGGTGAGTGCTGGGTGAGTGTTCAGGATCTGGCTGGGTGAGTGCTGGGTGAGTGTTCAGGATCTGGCTGGGTGAGTGTTCAGGATCTGGCTGGGTGAGTGTTCAGGATCTGGCTGGGTGAGTGCTGGGTGAGTGTTCAGTATCTGGCTGGGTGAGTGTTCAGGATCTGGCTGGTTGAGTGCTGGGTGAGTGTTAAGGATCTGGCTGGGTGAATGCACAGGATCTGGCTGGGTGAGTGTTCAGGATCTGGCTGGGTGCGGTTCAGGATCTGGCTGGGTGAGTGCTCGGGATCTGGCTGGCTGAGTGCTCGGGATCTGGCAGGGTGAGTGCTTGGGATCTGGCTGGGTGAGTGCTTGGGATCTGGCTGGGTGAGTGCTTGGGATCTGGCTGGGTGAGTGCTCGGGATCTGGCTGGGTGAGTGCTTGGGATCTGGCTGGGTGAGTGCTCGGGATCTGGCTGGGTGAGTGCTCGGGATCTGGCGGGGTGAGTGCTCGGGATCTGGCTGGGTGAGTGTTCAGGATCTGGCTGGGTGAGTGTTCGGGATCTGGCTGGGTGAGTGCTCGGGATCTGGCTGAGTGCTCGGGATCTGGCTGGGTGAGTGCTCGGGATCTGGCTGAGTGCTCGGGATCTGGCTGGCTGAGTGCTCGGGATCTGGCTGAGTGCTCGGGATCTGGCTGGGTGAGTGCTCGGGATCTGGCTGGGTGAGTGCTCGGGATCTGGCTGGGTGAGTGCTCGGGATCTGGCGGGGTGAGTGCTCGGGATCTGGCGGGGTGAGTGCTCGGGATCTGGCGGGGTGAGTGCTCGGGATCTGGCTGGGTGAGTGCTCGGGATCTGGCTGGGTGAGTGCTCGGGGTCTGGCTGGGTGAGAGCTCGGGATCTGGCTGGGTGAGTGCTCGGGATCTGGCTGGGTGAGTGCTCGGGATCTGGCGGGGTGAGTGCTCGGGATCTGGCTGGGTGAGTGCTCGGGATCTGGCGGGGTGAGTGCTCGGGATCTGGCTGGGTGAGTGCTCGGGATCTGGCGGGGTGAGTGCTCGGGATCTGGCGGGGTGAGGGATCTGGCTGGGTGAGTGCTCGGGATCTGGCTGGGTGAGTGCTCGGGATCTGGCTGGGTGAGTGCTCGGGATCTGGCTGGGTGAGTGCTCGGGATCTGGCTGGGTGAGTGCTCGGGATCTGGCTGGGTGAGTGCTCGGGAACTGGCTGGGTGAGTGCTCGGGATCTGGAGGGTGAGGGATCTGGCTGGGTGAGTGCTCGGGATCTGGCATGGTGAGTGCTCGGTGTCTGGCGGGGTGAGTGCTCGGGATCTGGCGGGGTGAGTGCTGTACAGATGTACTGTATAATGACATGTTATATTCCCTTGTAGTTCTAGAGCTGCTCAGTTTAGTGTATCAGCATTTCCCGTGTAGCCTGGACCTGGACGTGTTACATGCCCACTGTTGTTGGGAGTATGTTGTTCAGTGGAACAAGGACCCAGAGGTAAGTACATATCACTGTCATGTGATTATATAGGAGTACATAACCCACCACCTATTTACATGGTGCTTGTCCTATCTCTCTGGTATAAGAGGTTCTTACTCTCATGTCATATAATTGTCTATTATTCTTATTATTTTGTCATCCTGACTGATGTGACGTGCTGTAGGTGGAATGTTCTTGCACGGATTCTGGGTCTGCTGACACTTGTTGTTCTCTTTCTGCAGGAAGCTCAGTTTCTTGTCCGGTCTGTTGATCATTTGAAGAGGATCAGAAACGCTCACGTACAGTTTGGTAGGAAATCTCTCCTGTAACTGATTTCATTCCTGGTGTAGCTCTGTTATAAACCAGCAAGGGTCAATGTAATATCAAAGTATCACACACTCGCCTCATCCTCATAGAACACATGGGATCATTATACTCCTTGTTCTGCACTACAGGCCTCTCCTCCAGTGCCGAGACATTATACTCCTTGTTCTGCGCTACAGGCCTCTCCTCCAGTGCCGAGACATTATACTCCTTGTTCTGCGCTACAGGCCTCTCCTCCAGTGCTGAAACATTATACTCCTTGTTCTGCGCTACAGGCCTCTCCTCCAGTGCTGAGACATTATACTCCTTGTTCTGCACTACAGGTCTCTCCTCCAGTGCCGAGACATTATACTCCTTGTTCTGCACTACAGGTCTCTCCTCCAGTGCCGAGACATTATACTCCTTGTTCTGCGCTACAGGTCTCTCCTCCAGTGCCGAGACATTATACTCCTTGTTCTGCACTACAGGTCTCTCCTCCAGTGCCGAGACATTATACTCCTTGTTCTGCACTACAGGTCTCTCCTCCAGTGCCGAGACATTATACTCCTTGTTCTGCACTACAGGCCTCTCCCCCAGTGCCGAGACATTATACTCCTTGTTCTGCACTACAGGTCTCTCCTCCAGTGCCGAGACATTATACTCCTTGTTCTGCGCTACAGGCCTCTCCCCCAGTGCCGAGACATTATACTCCTTGTTCTGCGCTACAGGCCTCTCCCCCAGTGCCGAGACATTATACTCCTTGTTCTGCGCTACAGGCCTCTCCTCCAGTGCCGAGACATTATACTCCTTGTTCTGCGCTACAGGCCTCTCCTCCAGTGCCGAGACATTATACTCCTTGTTCTGCACTACAGGTCTCTCCTCCAGTGCCGAGACATTATACTCCTTGTTCTGCACTACAGGTCTCTCCTCCAGTGCCGAGACATTATACTCCTTGTTCTGCACTACAGGTCTCTCCCCCAGTGCCGAGACATTATACTCCTTCTTCTGCACTACAGGTCTCTCCTCCAGTGCCGAGACCTTATACTCCTTGTTCTGCACTACAGGTCTCTCCTCCAGTGCCGAGACCTTATACTCCTTGTTCTGCACTACAGGTCTCTCCCCCAGTGCCGAGACATTATACTCCTTGTTCTGCACTACAGGTCTCTCCTCCAGTGCCGAGACATTATACTCCTTGTTCTGCACTACAGGTCTCTCCCCCAGTGCCGAGACATTATACTCCTTGTTCTGCACTACAGGTCTCTCCTCCAGTGCCGAGACATTATACTCCTTGTTCTGCACTACAGGTCTCTCCTCCAGTGCCGAGACATTATACTCCTTGTTCTGCACTACAGGTCTCTCCTCCAGTGCCGAGACATTGTACTCCTTGTTCTGCACTACAGGTCTCTCCCCCAGTGCCGAGACATTGTACTCCTTGTTCTGCACTACAGGCCTCTCCTCCAGTGCCGAGACATTGTACTCCTTGTTCTGCACTACAGGCCTCTCCTCCAGTGCCGAGACATTATACTCCTTGTTCTGCACTACAGGCCTCTCCTCCAGTGCCGAGACATTATACTCCTTGTTCCGCACTACAGGCCTCTCCTCCAGTGCCGAGACATTATGCTCCTTGTTCCGCACTACAGGCCTCTCCTCCAGTGCCGAGACATTATGCTCCTTGTTCCGCACTACAGGCCTCTCCTCCAGTGCCGAGACATTATACTCCTTGTTCTGCACTACAGGCCTCTCCTCCAGTGCCGAGACATTATATTCCTTGTTCTGCACTACAGGCCTCTCCACCAGTGCCGAGACATTATACTCCTTGTTCTGCACTACAGGTCTCTCCTCCAGTGCCGAGACATTATACTCCTTGTTCTGCGCTACAGGCCTCTCCCCCAGTGCCGAGACATTATACTCCTTGTTCTGCGCTACAGGCCTCTCCCCCAGTGCCGAGACATTATACTCCTTGTTCTGCGCTACAGGCCTCTCCTCCAGTGCCGAGACATTATACTCCTTGTTCTGCGCTACAGGCCTCTCCTCCAGTGCCGAGACATTATACTCCTTGTTCTGCACTACAGGTCTCTCCTCCAGTGCCGAGACATTATACTCCTTGTTCTGCACTACAGGTCTCTCCTCCAGTGCCGAGACATTATACTCCTTGTTCTGCACTACAGGTCTCTCCCCCAGTGCCGAGACATTATACTCCTTCTTCTGCACTACAGGTCTCTCCTCCAGTGCCGAGACCTTATACTCCTTCTTCTGCACTACAGGTCTCTCCTCCAGTGCCGAGACCTTATACTCCTTGTTCTGCACTACAGGTCTCTCCCCCAGTGCCGAGACATTATACTCCTTGTTCTGCACTACAGGTCTCTCCTCCAGTGCCGAGACATTATACTCCGTGTTCTGCGCTACAGGTCTCACCTCCAGTGCCGAGACATTATACTCCTTGTTCTGCGCTACAGGTCTCTCCTCCAGTGCCGAGACATTATACTCCTTGTTCCGCACTACAGGTCTCTCCTCCAGTGCCGAGACATTCCTCCAGTGCCGAGACATTATACTCCTTGTTCTGCACTACATGTCTCTCCCCCAGTGCCGAGACGTTATACTCCTTGTTCTGCACTACAGGTCTCTCCCCCAGTGCCGAGACATTATACTCCTTGTTCTGCACTACAGGTCTCTCCTCCAGTGCCGAGACATTATACTCCTTGTTCTGCACTACAGGTCTCTCCCCCAGTGCCGAGACGTTATACTCCTTGTTCTGCACTACAGGTCTCTCCCCCAGTGCCGAGACATTATACTCCTTGTTCTGCACTACAGGTCTCTCCTCCAGTGCCGAGACATTATACTCCGTGTTCTGCACTACAGGTCTCTCCTCCAGTGCCGAGACATTATACTCCGTGTTCTGCACTACAGGTCTCTCCTCCAGTGCCGAGACATTATACTCCTTGTTCTGCACTACAGGCCTCTCCTCCAGTGCCGAGACATTATACTCCTTGTTCTGCGCTACAGGTCTCTCCTCCAGTGCCGAGACATTATACTCCTTGTTCTGCGCTACAGGTCTCTCCTCCAGTGCCGAGACATTATACTCCTTGTTCTACACTACAGGCCTCTCCTCCAGTGCCGAGACATTATACTCCTTGTTCTACACTACAGGCCTCTCCTCCAGTGCCGAGACATTATACTCCTTGTTCTGCACTACAGGTCTCTCCTCCAGTGCCGAGACATTATACTCCGTGTTCTGCACTACAGGTCTCTCCTCCAGTGCCGAGACATTATACTCCTTTATCTGCACTACATGTCTCTCCTCCAGTGCCGAGACATTATACTCCTTGTTCCGCACTACAGGCCTCTCCTCCAGTGCCGAGACATTATACTCCTTGTTCTGCACTACAGGTCTCTCCTCCAGTGCCGAGACATTATACTCCTTGTTCTACACTACAGGCCTCTCCTCCAGTGCCGAGACATTATACTCCTTGTTCTGCACTACAGGTCTCTCCTCCAGTGCCGAGACATTATACTCCGTGTTCTGCACTACAGGTCTCTCCTCCAGCGCCGAGACATTATACTCCTTTGTCTGCACTACATGTCTCTCCTCCAGCGCCGAGACATTATACTCCTTGTTCTGCACTACAGGTCTCTCCTCCAGCGCCGAGACATTATACTCCTTGTTCTGCACTACAGGTCTCTCCTCCAGTGCCGAGACATTATACTCCTTGTTCTGCTCTACAGGTCTCTCCTCCAGTGCCGAGACATTATACTCCTTGTTCTGCACTACAGGCCTCTCCTCCAGTGCCGAGACATTATACTCCTTGTTCTGCACTACAGGCCTCTCCTCCAGTGCCGAGACATTATACTCCTTGTTCTGCGCTACAGGTCTCTCCTCCAGTGCTGAGACATTATACTCCTTGTTCTGCGCTACAGGTCTCTCCTCCAGTGCCGAGACATTATACTCCTTGTTCTGTACTACAGGTCTCTCCTCCAGTGCCGAGACATTATACTCCTTGTTCTGCACTACAGGTCTCTCCTCCAGTGCCGAGACATTATACTCCTTGTTCCGCACTACAGGTCTCTCCTCCAGTGCCGAGACATTCCTCCAGTGCCGAGACATTATACTCCTTGTTCTGCACTACAGGTCTCTCCCCCAGTGCCGAGACGTTATACTCCTTGTTCTGCACTACAGGTCTCTCCCCCAGTGCCGAGACATTATACTCCTTGTTCTGCACTACAGGTCTCTCCTCCAGTGCCGAGACATTATACTCCGTGTTCTGCACTACAGGTCTCTCCTCCAGTGCCGAGACATTATACTCCGTGTTCTGCACTACAGGTCTCTCCTCCAGTGCCGAGACATTATACTCCTTGTTCTGCACTACAGGCCTCTCCTCCAGTGCCGAGACATTATACTCCTTGTTCTGCGCTACAGGTCTCTCCTCCAGTGCTGAGACATTATACTCCTTGTTCTGCGCTACAGGCCTCTCCTCCAGTGCCGAGACATTATACTCCTTGTTCTGCACTACAGGTCTCTCCTCCAGTGCCGAGACATTATACTCCTTGTTCTGCACTACAGGCCTCTCCTCCAGTGCCGTTCTGCACTACAGGCCTCTCCTCCAGTGCAGAGACATTATACTCCTTGTTCTGCACTACAGGTCTCTCCTCCAGTGCCGAGACATTATACTCCTTGTTCTGCACTACAGGTCTCTCCTCCAGTGCCGAGACATTATACTCCTTGTTCTGCACTACAGGTCTCTCCTCCAGCGCCGAGACATTATACTCCTTGTTCTGCACTACAGGTCTCTCCTCCAGCGCCGAGACATTATACTCCTTGTTCTGCACTACAGGTCTCTCCTCCAGTGCCGAGACATTATACTCCTTGTTCTGCACTACAGGTCTCTCCTCCAGTGCCGAGACATTATACTCCTTGTTCTGCACTACAGGCCTCTCCTCGAGTGCCGAGACATTATACTCCTTGTTCTGCACTACAGGCCTCTCCTCCAGTGCCGAGACATTACACTGCTTGTTCTGCACTACAGGCCTCTCTTCCAGTGCCGAGACATTATACTCCTTGTTCTGCACTACAGGTCTCTCCTCCAGTGCCGAGACATTATACTCCTTGTTCTGCACTACAGGCCTCTCCTCAAGTGCCGAGACATTATACTCCTTGTTCTGCACTACAGGCCTCTCCTCCAGTGCCGAGACATTATAAGCTGTAAGCTTATAAGATTGTAAACTCTCACAAGCAGGGCCCTCGTCTCATGTAGCACAGATCTAGAGACATATGGCAGATGTAACACCATCTGAGGCTCAGCGTGGCTGGGAATCAGGGACACTAACACACACACTGCAGAACACACACTGAGGAACACACTACAATACACACTGAGGAACACACACACTGAGGAACACACTACAACACACACTGCAGAACACACACTGAGGAACACACTACAACACACACACTGAGGAACACACTACAACACACAAACTGCAGAACAAACACTGAGGAACACACTACAATACACACTGAGGAACACACACACTGAGGAACACACTACAACACACACTGCAGAACACACACTGAGGAACACACTACAATACACACTGAGGAACACACACACTGAGGAACACACTACAACACACACTGCAGAACACACACTGAGGAACACACTGAGGAACACACTACAACACACAAACTGCAGAACAAACACTGAGGAACACACTACAACACACACACTGAGGAACACACTACAACACACAAACTGCAGAACAAACACTGAGGAACACACACTGAGGAACATATTACAACACACACACTCTGCAGAACACACTGAGGAACACACTACAGCATGCACACGGCAGAACACACACTGAGGAACACATTACAGCACACACACTGAGGAACACACCACAACACACGCACTCTGCAGAACACACTACAGCGCACACACTGCAGAACTCACACTGAAGAACACAGTACAACACACACACACACACACTCTGCAGAACACGCACTGAAGAACACAGTACAACACACACTGCGGAACACACTACAGCACACACGCTGCATAACTCACAATGAGGAACACACTACAACACACACACACTGCAGAACACACACTGAAGAACACAGTACAACACACCGAGGAACACACTAGAGCACACACGCTGCAGAACTCACACTGAGGAACACACTACAACACACACACTGCAGAACTCACAATGAGGAACACACTAGAGCACACACGCTGCAGAACTCACACTGAGGAACACACTACAGCACACACGCTGCAGAACTCACAATGAGGAACACACTACAACACACACACACTGCAGAACTCACAATGAGGAACACACTACAACACACGCTGCAGAACTCACAATGAGGAACACACTACAACACACACACACTGCAGAACTCACAATGAGGAACACACTACAACACACGCTGCAGAACTCACAATGAGGAACACACTACAACACACACACACTGCAGAACTCACAATGAGGAACACACTACAACACACACACACTGCAGAACTCACAATGAGGAACACACTACAACACACGCTGCAGAACTCACAATGAGGAAACACTACAACACACACACACTGCAGAACTCACAATGAGGAACACAGTACAACACACCGAGGAACACACTAGAGCACACACGCTGCAGAACACACTACAACACACACGCTGCAGAACACACACTGAGGAACACACTACAACACGCACACTGCAGAACACACACTGAGGAACACACTACAGCACACACACGCACTGCAGAACACACACTTGAATTGAGCTTCTAAGTAGTTGTTCTCTCATTGGGATGACTGATTTTGGCCTTTTACACTTGGATCAGTTGTCGACCACTGACATGGAAAGGTGTATTTATTGCGTTTTGAAGCTCTATTCCTGCGGTCTGTAAGCGTGGCTGCCCACGTGTGTATGTTCCTGCTGTCTGTAAGTGTGGCTGCCCACGGGTATATGTTCCTGCTGTCTTTAAGAATGGCTGCACACGTGTGTATGTTCCTGCTGTCTGTAAGCGTGGCTGCCCACGGGTATATGTTCCTGCTGTCTTTAAGAATGGCTGCACACGTGTGTATGTTCCTGCTGTCTGTAAGCGTGGCTGCCCACGTGTGTATGTACCTGCTGTCTGTAAGCGTGGCTGCCCACGTGTGTATGTACCTGCTGTCTGTAAGCGTGGCTGCCCACGTGTATATGTTCCTGCTGTCTGTAAGCGTGGCTGCCCACGTGTATATGTTCCTGCGGTCTGTTAGAATGGCTGCCCACGTGTATATGTTATTGCTGTCTGTAAGCGTGGCTGCCCATGTGTATATGTTCCTGCTGTCTGTAAGCGTGGCTGCCCACGTGTATATGTTCCTGCTGTCTGTAAGCGTGGCTGCCCACGTGTATATGTTCCTGCTGTCTGTTAGAATGGCTGCCCACATGTATATGTTCCTGCTGTCTGTAAGCGTGGCTGCCCACGTGTATATGTTCCTGCGGTCTGTAAGCGTGGCTGCCCACGTGTATATGTTCCTGCTGTCTGTTAGAATGGCTGCCCACATGTATATGTTCCTGCTGTCTGTAAGCGTGGCTGCCCACGTGTGTATGTTCCTGCTGTCTGTAAGCGTGGCTGCCCACGTGTGTATGTTCCTGCGGTCTGTTAGAATGGCTGCCCACGTGTATATGTTATTGCTGTCTGTAAGCGTGGCTGCCCACGTGTGTATGTTCCTGCGGTCTGTAAGCGTGGCTGCCCACGTGTATATGTTCCTGTAACACAATGCTTTTCATTCTTGTTTTCTAGGGCTGTCTCTGATGATGTGGAACACGTTTATTATAAAGCGCTTTTCCTCGGCTGCGTATCTCATGGATAAGGTGACTGTGCTCAGTATTCCTCATACCATGCTCATAGTAATGCAGCAGATTGCTGTAGGTAATTAACAGGTGACAGTACACAATTATCCAGATTGTGTACTACAAGTCTATAACCATGGCAGCTGCTGTGTAAGACCACCCATCAATGTGAGGCAGTGCAGACTAATATGTCTCTGAAAATGTGGAATACTATGAGTATAACCTCATTTGTCCCCCTTAGGGATGTACTGTACATTGTTTGTCTCCTAATATGCTATAAAGTGTATAAACTGTGTTTCCCCCTCAGGTTGGGAAAGCCCCGAAGGATCGGCTGTGTAGAAGGGTATGTACAGTGTAGGGTCGGCTGTGTAGAGGGGTATGTACGGTGTAGGGTCGGCTGTGTAGAGGGGTATGTACGGTGTAGGGTCGGCTGTGTAGAAGGGTATGTACAGTGTAGGGTCGGCTGTGTAGAGGGGTATGTACGGTGCAGGGTCGGCTGTGTAGAGGGGTATGTACGGTGTAGGGTCGGCTGTGTAGAGGGGTGTGTACGGTGTAGGGTCGGCTGTGTAGAGGGGTGTGTACGGTGTAGAGGGGTATGTACAGTGTAGGAGCGGCTGTGTAGAAGGGTATGTACAGTGTAGAGGGGTATGTACGGTGTAGGGTTGGCTGTGTAGAAGGGTATGTACGGTGTAGGGTCGGCTGTGTAGCAGGGTATGTACAGTGTAGGAGCGGCTGTGTAGAGGGGTATGTACAGTGTAGGGTCGGCTGTGTAGAAGGGTATGTACGGTGTAGGGTCAGCTGTGTAGAAGGGTATGTACAGTGTAGGGGCGGCTGTGTAGAAGGGTGTGTACAGTGTAGGGTCGGCTGTGTAGAAGGGTATGTACAGTGTAGGGGCGGCTGTGTAGAGAGGTATGTACGGTGTAGGGTCGGCTGTGTAGAAGGATATGTACGGTTTAGGGTCGGCTGTGTAGAGGGGTATGTACGGTGTAGGGTCGGCTGTGTAGAAGGGTATGTACGGTGTAGGGTCGGCTGTGTAGAAGGGTATGTACGGTGTAGGAGCGGCTGTGTAGAAGGGTATGTACAGTGTAGGGTCGGCTGTGTAGAAGGGTATGTACGGTGTAGGGTCGGCTGTGTAGAAGGGTGTGTACAGCGTAGGAGCGGCTGTGTAGAAGGGTGTGTACAGTGTAGGGTCAGCTGTGTAGAGGGGTATGTACAGTGTAGGGTCGGCTGTGTAGAAGGGTATGTACAGTGTAGGGTCAGCTGTATCAAAGGGTATGTATGGTGTAGGAGCGGCTGTGTAGAAGGGTATGTACAGTGTAGGGTCGGCTGTGTAGAAGGGTATGTACAGTGTAGGGTCGGCTGTGTAGAAGGGTATGTACGGTGTAGGGTCGGCTGTGTAGAAGGGTGTGTACAGTGTAGGAGCGGCTGTGTAGAAGGGTATGTACAGCGTAGTATCGGCTGTGTAGAAGGGTATGTACAGTGTAGGGTCGGCTGTGTAGAGGGGTATGTACAGTGTAGGGTCGGCTCTGTAGAAGGGTATGTACAATGTAGGGTCGGCTGTGTAGAAGGGTATGTACGGTCTAGGGTCGGCTGTGTAGAAGGGTATGTACAGTGTAGGGTTGGCTGTGTAGAAGGGTATGTACAGTGTAGGGTCGGCTGTGTAGAAGGGTATGTACAGTGTAGGAGCGGCTGTGTAGAAGGGTATGTATGGTCTAGGGTCGGCTGTGTAGAAGGGTATGTACGGTGTAGGAGCGGCTGTGTAGAGGGGTATGTACGGTGTAGGGTCGGCTGTGTAGAGGGGTATGTACGGTGTAGGAGCGGCTGTGTAGAAGGGTATGTACGGTGTAGGAGTGGCTGTGTAGAGGGGTATGTACGGTGTAGGGTCGGCTGTGTAGAAGGGTATGTACGGTGTAGGGTCGGCTGTGTAGAAGGGTATGTACGGTGTACGAGCGGCTGTGTAGAAGGGTATGTACAGTGTAGGAGCGGCTGTGTAGAAGGGTATGTACAGTGTAGGAGCAGCTGTGTAGAAGGGTATGTACGGTGTAAGAGCGGCTGTGTAGAAGGGTATGTACAGTGTAGGGTCGGCTGTGTAGAAGGGTATGTACAGTGTAGGAGCGGCTGTGTAGAGGGGTATGTACAGTGTAGGGTCGACTGTGTAGAAGGGTATGTACGGTGTAGGAGCGGCTGTGTAGAGGGGTATGTACGGTGTAGGAGCGGCTGTGTAGAAGGGTATGTACGGTCGGCTGTGTAGAAGGGTGTGTACAGTGTAGGAGCGGCTGTGTATAAGGGTATGTACAGCGTAGTATCGCCTGTGTAGAAGGGTATGTACAGTGTAGGGTCGGCTGTGTAGAGGGGTATGTACAGTGTAGGGTCGGCTCTGTAGAAGGGTATGTACAATGTAGGGTCGGCTGTGTAGAAGGGTATGTACGGTCTAGGGTCGGCTGTGTAGAAGGGTATGTACAGTGTAGGGTCGGCTGTGTAGAAGGGTATGTACAGTGTAGGGTCGGCTGTGTAGAAGGGTATGTACAGTGTAGGAGCGGCTGTGTAGAAGGGTATGTACAGTCTAGGGTCGGCTGTGTAGAAGGGTATGTACGGTGTAGGAGCGGCTGTGTAGAGGGGTATGTACGGTGTAGGGTCGGCTGTGTAGAAGGGTATGTACGGTGTAGGGTCGGCTGTGTAGAGGGGTATGTACGGTGTAGGAGCGGCTGTGTAGAAGGGTATGTACGGTGTAGGAGCGGCTGTGTAGAGGGGTATGTACGGTGTAGGGTCGGCTGTGTAGAAGGGCATGTACGGTGTAGGGTCGGCTGTGTAGAAGGGTATGTACGGTGTAGGAGCAGCTGTGTAGAGGGGTATGTGGGTATGTACGGTGTAGGGTCGGCTGTGTAGAAGGGCATGTACGGTGTAGGGTCGGCTGTGTAGAAGGGCATGTACAGTGTAGGGTCGGCTGTGTAGAAGGGTATGTACAGTGTAGGAGCGGCTGTGTAGAGGGGTATGTACAGTGTAGGGTCGACTGTGTAGAAGGGTATGTACGGTGTAGGAGCGGCTGTGTAGAGGGGTATGTACGGTGTAGGAGCGGCTGTGTAGAAGGGTATGTACGGTCGGCTGTGTAGAAGGGTGTGTACAGTGTAGGAGCGGCTGTGTAGAAGGGTATGTACAGCGTAGTATCGCCTGTGTAGAAGGGTATGTACAGTGTAGGGTCGGCTGTGTAGAGGGGTATGTACAGTGTAGGGTCGGTTCTGTAGAAGGGTATGTACAATGTAGGGTCGGCTGTGTAGAAGGGTATGTACGGTCTAGGGTCGGCTGTGTAGAAGGGTATGTACAGTGTAGGGTCGGCTGTGTAGAAGGGTATGTACGGTGCAGGGTCGGCTGTGTAGAAGGGTGTGTACAGTGTAGGAGCGGCTGTGTAGAAGGGTATGTACAGCGTAGTATCGGCTGTGTAGAAGGGTATGTACAGTGTAGGGTCGGCTGTGTAGAGGGGTATGTACGGTGTAGGGTCGGCTGTGTAGAGGGGTATGTACGGTGTAGGAGCGGCTGTGTAGAAGGGTATGTACGGTGTAGGGTCGGCTGTGTAGAAGGGTATGTACGGTGTAGGGTCGGCTGTGTAGAAGGGTATGTACGGTGTAGGAGCGGCTGTGTAGAAGGGTGTGTACAGTGTAGGAGCGGCTGTGTAGAAGGGTATGTACAGTGTAGGAGCGGCTGTGTAGAAGGGTATGTACAGTGTAGGAGCAGCTGTGTAGAAGGGTATGTACGGTGTAAGAGCGGCTGTGTAGAAGGGTATGTACAGTGTAGGGTCGGCTGTGTAGAAGGGTATGTACAGTGTAGGAGCGGCTGTGTAGAGGGGTATGTACAGTGTAGGGTCGACTGTGTAGAAGGGTATGTACGGTGTAGGAGCGGCTGTGTAGAGGGGTATGTACGGTGTAGGAGCGGCTGTGTAGAAGGGTATGTACGGTCGGCTGTGTAGAAGGGTGTGTACAGTGTAGGAGCGGCTGTGTAGAAGGGTATGTACAGCGTAGTATCGCCTGTGTAGAAGGGTATGTACAGTGTAGGGTCGGCTGTGTAGAGGGGTATGTACAGTGTAGGGTCGGCTCTGTAGAAGGGTATGTACAATGTAGGGTCGGCTGTGTAGAAGGGTATGTACAGTGTAGGGTCGGCTGTGTAGAAGGGTATGTACGGTGCAGGGTCGGCTGTGTAGAAGGGTGTGTACAGTGTAGGAGCGGCTGTGTAGAAGGGTATGTACAGCGTAGTATCGGCTGTGTAGAAGGGTATGTACAGTGTAGGGTCGGCTGTGTAGAGGGGTATGTACGGTGTAGGGTCGGCTGTGTAGAAGGGTATGTACGGTGTAGGAGCGGCTGTGTAGAAGGGTATGTACGGTCGGCTGTGTAGAAGGGTATGTACGGTGTAGGGTCGGCTGTGTAGAAGGGTATGTACGGTGTAGGAGCGGCTGTGTAGAAGGGTATGTACAGTGTAGGAGTGGCTGTGTAGAAGGGTATGTACGGTGTAGGAGTGGCTGTGTAGAAGGGTATGTACGGTGTAGGGTCGGCTGTGTAGAAGGGTATGTACGGTGTAGGAGCGGCTGTGTAGAAGGGTATGTACAGTGTAGGGTCGGCTGTGTAGAAGGGTATGTACGGTGTAGGGTCGGCTGTGTAGAAGGGTGTGTACGGTGTAGGAGCGGCTGTGTAGAAGGGTATGTACAGTGTAGGGTCGGCTGTGTAGAAAGGTATGTATGGTGTAGGGTCGGCTGTGTAGAAGGGTATGTACGGTGTAGGAGCGGCTGTGTAGAGGGGTATGTACGGTGTAGGGTCGGCTGTGTAGAAGGGCATGTACGGTGTAGGGTCGGCTGTGTAGAAGGGTATGTACGGTGTAGGAGCAGCTGTGTAGAGGGGTATGTGGGTATGTACGGTGTAGGGTCGGCTGTGTAGAAGGGTATGTACAGTGTAGGGTCGGCTGTGTAGAAGGGTGTGTACAGTGTAGGGTCGGCTGTGTAGAAGGGTATGTACGGTGTAGGAGCGGCGGTGTAGAAGGGTATGTACGGTGTAGGAGCGGCTGTGTAGAGGGGTATGTACAGCATAGGAGCGGCTGTGTAGAAGGGTATGTACAGCGTAGGATCGGCTGTGTAGAAGGGTATGTACAGTGTAGGAGCGGCTGTGTAGAAGGGTATGTACGGTGTAGGGTCGGCTGTGTAGAAGGGTATGTACAGTGTAGGGTCGGCTGTGTAGAGGGGTATGTACGGTGTAGGGTCGGCTGTGTAGAAGGGTATGTACGGTGTAGGAGCCGCGGTGTGAAGGGTATGTACGGTGTAGGAGCGGCTGTGTAGAGGGGTATGTACAGCATAGGAGCGGCTGTGTAGAAGGGTATGTACAGCGTAGGATCGGCTGTGTAGAAGGGTATGTACAGTGTAGGAGCGGCTGTGTAGAAGGGTGTGTACAGTGTAGGGTCGGCTGTGTAGAAAGGTATGTATGGTGTAGGGTCGGCTGTGTATAAGGGTATGTACGGTGTAGGAGCGGCTGTGTAGAGGGGTATGTACGGTGTAGGGTCGGCTGTGTAGAAGGGCATGTACGGTGTACGGTCGGCTGTGTAGAAGGGTATGTACGGTGTAGGAGCAGCTGTGTAGAGGGGTATGTGGGTATGTACGGTGTAGGGTCGGCTGTGTAGAAGGGCATGTACGGTGTAGGGTCGGCTGTGTAGAAGGGTGTGTACAGTGTAGGGTCGGCTGTGTAGAAGGGTATGTACGGTGTAGGAGCGGCGGTGTAGAAGGGTATGTACGGTGTAGGAGCGGCTGTGTAGAGGGGTATGTACAGCATAGGAGCGGCTGTGTAGAAGGGTATGTACAGCGTAGGATCGGCTGTGTAGAAGGGTATGTACAGTGTAGAAGCGGCTGTGTAGAAGGGTATGTACGGTCTAGGGTCGGCTGTGTAGAAGGGTATGTACGGTGTAGGAGCGGCTGTGTAGAGGGGTATGTACGGTGTAGGAGTGGCTGTGTAGAGGGGTATGTACGGTGTAGGGTCGGCTGTGTAGAAGGGTATGTACGGTGTAGGAGCGGCGGTGTAGAAGGGTATGTACGGTGTAGGAGCGGCTGTGTAGAGGGGTATGTACAGCATAGGAGCGGCTGTGTAGAAGGGTATGTACAGCGTAGGATCGGCTGTGTAGAAGGGTATGTACAGTGTAGGAGCGGCTGTGTAGAAGGGTATGTACGGTCTAGGGTCGGCTGTGTAGAAGGGTATGTACGGTGTAGGAGCGGCTGTGTAGAGGGGTATGTACGGTGTAGGAGTGGCTGTGTAGAGGGGTATGTACGGTGTAGGAGTGGCTGTGTAGAGGGGTATGTACGGTGTAGGAGTGGCTGTGTAGAGGGGTATGTACGGTGTAGGGTCGGCTGTGTAGAAGGGTATGTACGGTGTAGGGTCGGCTGTGTAGAAGGGTATGTACGGTGTAGGAGCGGCTGTGTAGAAGGGTATGTACAGTGTAGGAGCGGCTGTGTAGAGGGGTATGTACAGTGTAGGGTCGACTGTGTAGAAGGGTATGTACGGTGTAGGAGCGGCTGTGTAGAGGGGTATGTACGGTGTAGGAGCGGCTGTGTAGAAGGGTATGTACGGTCGGCTGTGTAGAAGGGTATGTACGGTGTAGGAGCGGCTTTGTAGAGGGGTATGTACGGTGTAGGGTCGGCTGTGTAGAAGGGCATGTACGGTGTAGGGTCGGCTGTGTAGAAGGGTATGTACAGTGTAGGAGCGGCTGTGTAGAGGGGTATGTACAGTGTAGGGTCGACTGTGTAGAAGGGTATGTACGGTGTAGGAGCGGCTGTGTAGAGGGGTATGTACGGTGTAGGAGCGGCTGTGTAGAAGGGTATGTACGGTCGGCTGTGTAGAAGGGTATGTACGGTGTAGGAGCGGCTTTGTAGAGGGGTATGTACGGTGTAGGGTCGGCTGTGTAGAAGGGCATGTACGGTGTAGGGTCGGCTGTGTAGAAGGGTATGTACGGTGTAGGGTCGGCTGTGTAGAAGGGTATGTACAGTGTAGGGTCGGCTGTGTAGAAGGGTGTGTACAGTGTAGGGTCAGCTGTGTAGAGGGGTATGTACAGTGTAGGGTCGGCTGTGTAGAAGGGTATGTACGGTGTAGGGTCGGCTGTGTAGAAGGGTATGTACGGTGTAGGAGCGGCGGTGTAGAAGGGTATGTACGGTGTAGGAGCGGCTGTGTAGAGGGGTATGTACAGCATAGGAGCGGCTGTGTAGAAGGGTATGTACAGCGTAGGATCGGCTGTGTAGAAGGGTATGTACAGTGTAGGAGCGGCTGTGTAGAAGGGTGTGTACAGTGTAGGGTCAGCTGTGTAGAGGGGTATGTACAGTGTAGGGTCGGCTGTGTAGAAAGGTATGTATGGTGTAGGGTCGGCTGTGTAGAAGGGTATGTACGGTGTAGGAGCGGCTGTGTAGAGGGGTATGTACGGTGTAGGGTCGGCTGTGTAGAAGGGCATGTACGGTGTAGGGTCGGCTGTGTAGAAGGGTATGTACGGTGTAGGAGCAGCTGTGTAGAAGGGTATGTACGGTGTAGGGTCGGCTGTGTAGAAGGGTATGTACGGTGTAGGAGCGGCTGTGTAGAAGGGTATGTACGGTGTAGGGTCGGCTGTGTAGAAGGGTATGTACGGTGTAGGGTCGGCTGTGTAGAAGGGTGTGTACGGTGTAGGAGCGGCTGTGTAGAAGGGTATGTACGGTGTAGGGTCAGCTGTGTAGAGGGGTATGTACAGTGTAGGGTCGGCTGTGTAGAAAGGTATGTATGGTGTAGGGTCGGCTGTGTAGAAGGGTATGTACGGTGTAGGGTCGGCTGTGTAGAAGGGTATGTACGGTGTAGGGTCGGCTGTGTAGAAGGGTGTGTACGGTGTAGGAGCGGCTGTGTAGAAGGGTATGTACGGTGTAGGGTCAGCTGTGTAGAGGGGTATGTACAGTGTAGGGTCGGCTGTGTAGAAAGGTATGTATGGTGTAGGGTCGGCTGTGTAGAAGGGTATGTACGGTGTAGGAGCGGCTGTGTAGAGGGGTATGTACGGTGTAGGGTCGGCTGTGTAGAAGGGCATGTACGGTGTAGGGTCGGCTGTGTAGAAGGGTATGTACGGTGTAGGAGCAGCTGTGTAGAGGGGTATGTGGGTATGTACGGTGTAGGGTCGGCTGTGTAGAAGGGCATGTACGGTGTAGGGTCGGCTGTGTAGAAGGGTATGTACAGTGTAGGGTCGGCTGTGTAGAAGGGTGTGTACAGTGTAGGGTCGGCTGTGTAGAAGGGTATGTACGGTGTAGGAGCGGCGGTGTAGAAGGGTATGTACGGTGTAGGAGCGGCTGTGTAGAGGGGTATGTACAGCATAGGAGCGGCTGTGTAGAAGGGTATGTACAGCGTAGGATCGGCTGTGTAGAAGGGTATGTACAGTGTAGGAGCGGCTGTGTAGAAGGGTATGTACGGTGTAGGGTCGGCTGTGTAGAAGGGTATGTACGGTGTAGGGTCGGCTGTGTAGAAGGGTATGTACAGTGTAGGGTCGGCTGTGTAGAGGGGTATGTACGGTGTAGGGTCGGCTGTGTAGAAGGGTATGTACGGTGTAGGAGCCGCGGTGTAGAAGGGTATGTACGGTGTAGGAGCGGCTGTGTAGAAGGGTGTGTACAGTGTAGGGTCGGCTGTGTAGAAGGGTATGTACGGTGTAGGAGCGGCGGTGTAGAAGGGTATGTACAGTGTAGGGTCGGCTGTGTAGAAGGGTGTGTACAGTGTAGGGTCGGCTGTGTAGAAGGGTATGTACGGTGTAGGAGCGGCGGTGTAGAAGGGTATGTACGGTGTAGGAGCGGCTGTGTAGAGGGGTATGTACAGCATAGGAGCGGCTGTGTAGAAGGGTATGTACAGCGTAGGATCGGCTGTGTAGAAGGGTATGTACAGTGTAGGAGCGGCTGTGTAGAAGGGTATGTACGGTGTAGGGTCGGCTGTGTAGAGGGGTATGTACGGTGTAGGGTCGGCTGTGTAGAAGGGTATGTACGGTGTAGGAGCGGCGGTGTAGAAGGGTATGTACGGTGTAGGAGCGGCTGTGTAGAGGGGTATGTACAGCATAGGAGCGGCTGTGTAGAAGGGTATGTACAGCGTAGGATCGGCTGTGTAGAAGGGTATGTACAGTGTAGGAGCGGCTGTGTAGAAGGGTATGTACGGTCTAGGGTCGGCTGTGTAGAAGGGTATGTACGGTGTAGGAGCGGCTGTGTAGAGGGGTATGTACGGTGTAGGAGTGGCTGTGTAGAGGGGTATGTACGGTGTAGGGTCGGCTGTGTAGAAGGGTATGTACGGTGTAGGGTCGGCTGTGTAGAAGGGTATGTACGGTGTAGGAGCGGCTGTGTAGAAGGGTATGTACAGTGTAGGAGCGGCTGTGTAGAAGGGTATGTACAGTGTAGGAGCGGCTGTGTAGAAGGGTATGTACAGCGTAGTATCGGCTGTGTAGAAGGGTATGTACAGTGTAGGGTCGGCTCTGTAGAAGGGTATGTGCAATGTAGGGTCGGCTGTGTAGAAGGGTATGTACGGTCTAGGGTCGGCTGTGTAGAAGGGTATGTACGGTGTAGGAGCGGCTTTGTAGAGGGGTATGTACGGTGTAGGGTCGGCTGTGTAGAAGGGCATGTACGGTGTAGGGTCGGCTGTGTAGAAGGGTATGTACGGTGTAGGAGCAGCTGTGTAGAGGGGTATGTGGGTATGTACGGTGTAGGGTCGGCTGTGTAGAAGGGCATGTACGGTGTAGGGTCGGCTGTGTAGAAGGGTATGTACGGTGTAGGGTCGGCTGTGTAGAAGGGTGTGTACAGTGTAGGGTCGGCTGTGTAGAAGGGTATGTACGGTGTAGGAGCGGCGGTGTAGAAGGGTATGTACGGTGTAGGAGCGGCTGTGTAGAAGGGTATGTACGGTGTAGGGTCGGCTGTGTAGAAGGGTATGTACGGTGTAGGGTCGGCTGTGTAGAAGGGTATGTACAGCGTAGGAGCGGCTGTGTAGAAGGGTGTGTACAGTGTAGGGTCAGCTGTGTAGAGGGGTATGTACAGTGTAGGGTCGGCTGTGTAGAAGGGTATGTACGGTGTAGGGTCGGCTGTGTAGAAGGGTATGTACGGTGTAGGAGCGGCGGTGTAGAAGGGTATGTACGGTGTAGGAGCGGCTGTGTAGAGGGGTATGTACAGCATAGGAGCGGCTGTGTAGAAGGGTATGTACAGCGTAGGATCGGCTGTGTAGAAGGGTATGTACAGTGTAGGAGCGGCTGTGTAGAAGGGTGTGTACAGTGTAGGGTCAGCTGTGTAGAGGGGTATGTACAGTGTAGGGTCGGCTGTGTAGAAAGGTATGTATGGTGTAGGGTCGGCTGTGTAGAAGGGTATGTACGGTGTAGGAGCGGCTGTGTAGAGGGGTATGTACGGTGTAGGGTCGGCTGTGTAGAAGGGCATGTACGGTGTAGGGTCGGCTGTGTAGAAGGGTATGTACGGTGTAGGAGCAGCTGTGTAGAAGGGTATGTACGGTGTAGGGTCGGCTGTGTAGAAGGGTATGTACGGTGTAGGAGCGGCTGTGTAGAAGGGTATGTACGGTGTAGGGTCGGCTGTGTAGAAGGGTATGTACGGTGTAGGGTCGGCTGTGTAGAAGGGTGTGTACGGTGTAGGAGCGGCTGTGTAGAAGGGTATGTACGGTGTAGGGTCAGCTGTGTAGAGGGGTATGTACAGTGTAGGGTCGGCTGTGTAGAAAGGTATGTATGGTGTAGGGTCGGCTGTGTAGAAGGGTATGTACGGTGTAGGGTCGGCTGTGTAGAAGGGTATGTACGGTGTAGGGTCGGCTGTGTAGAAGGGTGTGTACGGTGTAGGAGCGGCTGTGTAGAAGGGTATGTACGGTGTAGGGTCAGCTGTGTAGAGGGGTATGTACAGTGTAGGGTCGGCTGTGTAGAAAGGTATGTATGGTGTAGGGTCGGCTGTGTAGAAGGGTATGTACGGTGTAGGAGCGGCTGTGTAGAGGGGTATGTACGGTGTAGGGTCGGCTGTGTAGAAGGGCATGTACGGTGTAGGGTCGGCTGTGTAGAAGGGTATGTACGGTGTAGGAGCAGCTGTGTAGAGGGGTATGTGGGTATGTACGGTGTAGGGTCGGCTGTGTAGAAGGGCATGTACGGTGTAGGGTCGGCTGTGTAGAAGGGTATGTACAGTGTAGGGTCGGCTGTGTAGAAGGGTGTGTACAGTGTAGGGTCGGCTGTGTAGAAGGGTATGTACGGTGTAGGAGCGGCGGTGTAGAAGGGTATGTACGGTGTAGGAGCGGCTGTGTAGAGGGGTATGTACAGCATAGGAGCGGCTGTGTAGAAGGGTATGTACAGCGTAGGATCGGCTGTGTAGAAGGGTATGTACAGTGTAGGAGCGGCTGTGTAGAAGGGTATGTACGGTGTAGGGTCGGCTGTGTAGAAGGGTATGTACGGTGTAGGGTCGGCTGTGTAGAAGGGTATGTACAGTGTAGGGTCGGCTGTGTAGAGGGGTATGTACGGTGTAGGGTCGGCTGTGTAGAAGGGTATGTACGGTGTAGGAGCCGCGGTGTAGAAGGGTATGTACGGTGTAGGAGCGGCTGTGTAGAGGGGTATGTACAGCATAGGAGCGGCTGTGTAGAAGGGTATGTACAGCGTAGGATCGGCTGTGTAGAAGGGTATGTACAGTGTAGGAGCGGCTGTGTAGAAGGGTGTGTACAGTGTAGGGTCAGCTGTGTAGAGGGGTATGTACAGTGTAGGGTCGGCTGTGTAGAAAGGTATGTATGGTGTAGGGTCGGCTGTGTAGAAGGGTATGTACGGTGTAGGAGCGGCTGTGTAGAGGGGTATGTACGGTGTAGGGTCGGCTGTGTAGAAGGGCATGTACGGTGTACGGTCGGCTGTGTAGAAGGGTATGTACGGTGTAGGAGCAGCTGTGTAGAGGGGTATGTGGGTATGTACGGTGTAGGGTCGGCTGTGTAGAAGGGCATGTACGGTGTAGGGTCGGCTGTGTAGAAGGGTATGTACAGTGTAGGGTCGGCTGTGTAGAAGGGTGTGTACAGTGTAGGGTCGGCTGTGTAGAAGGGTATGTACGGTGTAGGAGCGGCGGTGTAGAAGGGTATGTACGGTGTAGGAGCGGCTGTGTAGAGGGGTATGTACAGCATAGGAGCGGCTGTGTAGAAGGGTATGTACAGCGTAGGATCGGCTGTGTAGAAGGGTATGTACAGTGTAGAAGCGGCTGTGTAGAAGGGTATGTACGGTCTAGGGTCGGCTGTGTAGAAGGGTATGTACGGTGTAGGAGCGGCTGTGTAGAGGGGTATGTACGGTGTAGGAGTGGCTGTGTAGAGGGGTATGTACGGTGTAGGGTCGGCTGTGTAGAAGGGTATGTACGGTGTAGGGTCGGCTGTGTAGAAGGGTATGTACGGTGTAGGAGCGGCGGTGTAGAAGGGTATGTACGGTGTAGGAGCGGCTGTGTAGAGGGGTATGTACAGCATAGGAGCGGCTGTGTAGAAGGGTATGTACAGCGTAGGATCGGCTGTGTAGAAGGGTATGTACAGTGTAGGAGCGGCTGTGTAGAAGGGTATGTACGGTCTAGGGTCGGCTGTGTAGAAGGGTATGTACGGTGTAGGAGCGGCTGTGTAGAGGGGTATGTACGGTGTAGGAGTGGCTGTGTAGAGGGGTATGTACGGTGTAGGGTCGGCTGTGTAGAAGGGTATGTACGGTGTAGGGTCGGCTGTGTAGAAGGGTATGTACGGTGTAGGAGCGGCGGTGTAGAAGGGTATGTACGGTGTAGGAGCGGCTGTGTAGAGGGGTATGTACAGCATAGGAGCGGCTGTGTAGAAGGGTATGTACAGCGTAGGATCGGCTGTGTAGAAGGGTATGTACAGTGTAGGAGCGGCTGTGTAGAAGGGTATGTACGGTCTAGGGTCGGCTGTGTAGAAGGGTATGTACGGTGTAGGAGCGGCTGTGTAGAGGGGTATGTACGGTGTAGGAGTGGCTGTGTAGAGGGGTATGTACGGTGTAGGGTCGGCTGTGTAGAAGGGTATGTACGGTGTAGGGTCGGCTGTGTAGAAGGGTATGTACGGTGTAGGAGCGGCTGTGTAGAAGGGTATGTACAGTGTAGGAGCGGCTGTGTAGAAGGGTATGTACAGCGTAGTATCGGCTGTGTAGAAGGGTATGTACAGTGTAGGGTCGGCTCTGTAGAAGGGTATGTGCAATGTAGGGTCGGCTGTGTAGAAGGGTATGTACGGTCTAGGGTCGGCTGTGTAGAAGGGTATGTACGGTGTAGGAGCGGCTTTGTAGAGGGGTATGTACGGTGTAGGGTCGGCTGTGTAGAAGGGCATGTACGGTGTAGGGTCGGCTGTGTAGAAGGGTATGTACGGTGTAGGAGCAGCTGTGTAGAGGGGTATGTGGGTATGTACGGTGTAGGGTCGGCTGTGTAGAAGGGCATGTACGGTGTAGGGTCGGCTGTGTAGAAGGGTATGTACGGTGTAGGGTCGGCTGTGTAGAAGGGTGTGTACAGTGTAGGGTCGGCTGTGTAGAAGGGTATGTACGGTGTAGGAGCGGCGGTGTAGAAGGGTATGTACGGTGTAGGAGCGGCTGTGTAGAAGGGTATGTACGGTGTAGGGTCGGCTGTGTAGAAGGGTATGTACGGTGTAGGGTCGGCTGTGTAGAAGGGTATGTACAGCGTAGGAGCGGCTGTGTAGAAGGGTGTGTACAGTGTAGGGTCAGCTGTGTAGAGGGGTATGTACAGTGTAGGGTCGGCTGTGTAGAAGGGTATGTACGGTGTAGGGTCGGCTGTGTAGAAGGGTATGTACGGTGTAGGAGCGGCGGTGTAGAAGGGTATGTACGGTGTAGGAGCGGCTGTGTAGAGGGGTATGTACAGCATAGGAGCGGCTGTGTAGAAGGGTATGTACAGCGTAGGATCGGCTGTGTAGAAGGGTATGTACAGTGTAGGAGCGGCTGTGTAGAAGGGTGTGTACAGTGTAGGGTCAGCTGTGTAGAGGGGTATGTACAGTGTAGGGTCGGCTGTGTAGAAAGGTATGTATGGTGTAGGGTCGGCTGTGTAGAAGGGTATGTACGGTGTAGGAGCAGCTGTGTAGAAGGGTATGTACGGTGTAGGGTCGGCTGTGTAGAAGGGTATGTACGGTGTAGGAGCGGCTGTGTAGAAGGGTATGTACGGTGTAGGGTCGGCTGTGTAGAAGGGTATGTACGGTGTAGGGTCGGCTGTGTAGAAGGGTGTGTACGGTGTAGGAGCGGCTGTGTAGAAGGGTATGTACGGTGTAGGGTCAGCTGTGTAGAGGGGTATGTACAGTGTAGGGTCGGCTGTGTAGAAAGGTATGTATGGTGTAGGGTCGGCTGTGTAGAAGGGTATGTACGGTGTAGGGTCGGCTGTGTAGAAGGGTGTGTACGGTGTAGGAGCGGCTGTGTAGAAGGGTATGTACGGTGTAGGGTCAGCTGTGTAGAGGGGTATGTACAGTGTAGGGTCGGCTGTGTAGAAAGGTATGTATGGTGTAGGGTCGGCTGTGTAGAAGGGTATGTACGGTGTAGGAGCGGCTGTGTAGAGGGGTATGTACGGTGTAGGGTCGGCTGTGTAGAAGGGCATGTACGGTGTAGGGTCGGCTGTGTAGAAGGGTATGTACGGTGTAGGAGCAGCTGTGTAGAGGGGTATGTGGGTATGTACGGTGTAGGGTCGGCTGTGTAGAAGGGCATGTACGGTGTAGGGTCGGCTGTGTAGAAGGGTATGTACAGTGTAGGGTCGGCTGTGTAGAAGGGTGTGTACAGTGTAGGGTCGGCTGTGTAGAAGGGTATGTACGGTGTAGGAGCGGCGGTGTAGAAGGGTATGTACGGTGTAGGAGCGGCTGTGTAGAGGGGTATGTACAGCATAGGAGCGGCTGTGTAGAAGGGTATGTACAGCGTAGGATCGGCTGTGTAGAAGGGTATGTACAGTGTAGGAGCGGCTGTGTAGAAGGGTATGTACGGTGTAGGGTCGGCTGTGTAGAAGGGTATGTACAGTGTAGGGTCGGCTGTGTAGAGGGGTATGTACGGTGTAGGGTCGGCTGTGTAGAAGGGTATGTACGGTGTAGGAGCCGCGGTGTAGAAGGGTATGTACGGTGTAGGAGCGGCTGTGTAGAGGGGTATGTACAGCATAGGAGCGGCTGTGTAGAAGGGTATGTACAGCGTAGGATCGGCTGTGTAGAAGGGTATGTACAGTGTAGGAGCGGCTGTGTAGAAGGGTGTGTACAGTGTAGGGTCAGCTGTGTAGAGGGGTATGTACAGTGTAGGGTCGGCTGTGTAGAAAGGTATGTATGGTGTAGGGTCGGCTGTGTAGAAGGGTATGTACGGTGTAGGAGCGGCTGTGTAGAGGGGTATGTACGGTGTAGGGTTGGCTGTGTAGAAGGGCATGTACGGTGTACGGTCGGCTGTGTAGAAGGGTATGTACGGTGTAGGAGCAGCTGTGTAGAGGGGTATGTGGGTATGTACGGTGTAGGGTCGGCTGTGTAGAAGGGCATGTACGGTGTAGGGTCGGCTGTGTAGAAGGGTATGTACGGTGTAGGAGCGGCGGTGTAGAAGGGTATGTACGGTGTAGGAGCGGCTGTGTAGAGGGGTATGTACAGCATAGGAGCGGCTGTGTAGAAGGGTATGTACAGCGTAGGATCGGCTGTGTAGAAGGGTATGTACAGTGTAGGAGCGGCTGTGTAGAAGGGTATGTACGGTCTAGGGTCGGCTGTGTAGAAGGGTATGTACGGTGTAGGAGCGGCTGTGTAGAGGGGTATGTACGGTGTAGGAGTGGCTGTGTAGAGGGGTATGTACGGTGTAGGGTCGGCTGTGTAGAAGGGTATGTACGGTGTAGGGTCGGCTGTGTAGAAGGGTATGTACGGTGTAGGAGCGGCGGTGTAGAAGGGTATGTACGGTGTAGGAGCGGCTGTGTAGAGGGGTATGTACAGCATAGGAGCGGCTGTGTAGAAGGGTATGTACAGCGTAGGATCGGCTGTGTAGAAGGGTATGTACGGTGTTGGAGCGGCTGTGTAGAAGGGTATGTACAGTGTAGGAGCGGCTGTGTAGAAGGGTATGTACAGTGTATGAGCGGCTGTGTAGAAGGGTATGTACAGCGTAGTATCGGCTGTGTAGAAGGGTATGTACAGTGTAGGGTCGGCTCTGTAGAAGGGTATGTGCAATGTAGGGTCGGCTGTGTAGAAGGGTATGTACGGTCTAGGGTCGGCTGTGTAGAAGGGTATGTACGGTGTAGGAGCAGCTGTGTAGAGGGGTATGTACGGTGTAGGGTCGGCTGTGTAGAGGGGTATGTACGGTGTAGGAGCGGCTATGTAGAAGGGTATGTACGGTGTAGGGTCGGCTGTGTAGAAGGGTATGTACGGTGTAGGGTCGGCTGTGTAGAAGGGTATGTACGGTGTAGGAGCGGCTGTGTAGAAGGGTATGTACAGCGTAGTATCGGCTGTGTAGAAGGGTGTGTACAGTGTAGGGTCAGCTGTGTAGAGGGGTATGTACAGTGTAGGGTCGGCTGTGTTGAAGGGTATGTATGGTGTAGGGTCGGCTGTGTAGAAGGGTATGTACGGTGTAGGAGCGGCTTTGTAGAGGGGTATGTACGGTGTAGGGTCGGCTGTGTAGAAGGGCATGTACGGTGTAGGGTCGGCTGTGTAGAAGGGTATGTACGGTGTAGGAGCAGCTGTGTAGAGGGGTATGTACGGTGTAGGGTCGGCTGTGTAGAAGGGCATGTACGGTGTAGGGTCGGCTGTGTAGAAGGGTATGTACGGTGTAGGGTCGGCTGTGTAGAAGGGTGTGTACAGTGTAGGGTCGGCTGTGTAGAAGGGTATGTACGGTGTAGGAGCGGCGGTGTAGAAGGGTATGTACGGTGTAGGAGCGGCTGTGTAGAAGGGTATGTACGGTGTAGGGTCGGCTGTGTAGAAGGGTATGTACGGTGTAGGGTCGGCTGTGTAGAAGGGTATGTACAGCGTAGGAGCGGCTGTGTAGAAGGGTGTGTACAGTGTAGGGTCAGCTGTGTAGAGGGGTATGTACAGTGTAGGGTCGGCTGTGTAGAAGGGTATGTACGGTGTAGGGTCGGCTGTGTAGAAGGGTATGTACGGTGTAGGAGCGGCGGTGTAGAAGGGTATGTACGGTGTAGGAGCGGCTGTGTAGAAGGGTATGTACGGTGTAGGGTCGGCTGTGTAGAAGGGTATGTACGGTGTAGGGTCGGCTGTGTAGAAGGGTATGTACGGCGTAGGAGCGGCTGTGTAGAAGGGTGTGTACAGTGTAGGGTCAGCTGTGTAGAGGGGTATGTACAGTGTAGGGTCGGCTGTGTAGAAGGGTATGTACGGTGTAGGGTCGGCTGTGTAGAAGGGTATGTACGGTGTAGGAGCGGCGGTGTAGAAGGGTATGTACGGTGTAGGAGCGGCTGTGTAGAGGGGTATGTACAGCATAGGAGCGGCTGTGTAGAAGGGTATGTACAGCGTAGGATCGGCTGTGTAGAAGGGTATGTACAGTGTAGGAGCGGCTGTGTAGAAGGGTATGTACGGTGTAGGGTCGGCTGTGTAGAAGGGTATGTACGGTGTAGGGTCGGCTGTGTAGAGGGGTATGTACGGTGTAGGGTCGGCTGTGTAGAAGGGTATGTACGGTGTAGGAGCGGCGGTGTAGAAGGGTATGTACGGTGTAGGAGCGGCTGTGTAGAGGGGTATGTACAGCATAGGAGCGGCTGTGTAGAAGGGTATGTACAGCGTAGGATCGGCTGTGTAGAAGGGTATGTACAGTGTAGGAGCGGCTGTGTAGAAGGGTATGTACGGTCTAGGGTCGGCTGTGTAGAAGGGTATGTACGGTGTAGGAGCGGCTGTGTAGAGGGGTATGTACGGTGTAGGAGTGGCTGTGTAGAGGGGTATGTACGGTGTAGGGTCGGCTGTGTAGAAGGGTATGTACGGTGTAGGGTCGGCTGTGTAGAAGGGTATGTACGGTGTAGGAGCGGCGGTGTAGAAGGGTATGTACGGTGTAGGAGCGGCTGTGTAGAGGGGTATGTACAGCATAGGAGCGGCTGTGTAGAAGGGTATGTACAGCGTAGGATCGGCTGTGTAGAAGGGTATGTACAGTGTAGGAGCGGCTGTGTAGAAGGGTATGTACGGTCTAGGGTCGGCTGTGTAGAAGGGTATGTACGGTGTAGGAGCGGCTGTGTAGAGGGGTATGTACGGTGTAGGAGTGGCTGTGTAGAGGGGTATGTACGGTGTAGGGTCGGCTGTGTAGAAGGGTATGTACGGTGTAGGGTCGGCTGTGTAGAAGGGTATGTACGGTGTAGGAGCGGCTGTGTAGAAGGGTATGTACAGTGTAGGAGCGGCTGTGTAGAAGGGTATGTACAGTGTATGAGCGGCTGTGTAGAAGGGTATGTACAGCGTAGTATCGGCTGTGTAGAAGGGTATGTACGGTCTAGGGTCGGCTGTGTAGAAGGGTATGTACGGTGTAGGAGCAGCTGTGTAGAGGGGTATGTACGGTGTAGGGTCGGCTGTGTAGAGGGGTATGTACGGTGTAGGAGCGGCTATGTAGAAGGGTATGTACGGTGTAGGGTCGGCTGTGTAGAAGGGTATGTACGGTGTAGGGTCGGCTGTGTAGAAGGGTATGTACGGTGTAGGAGCGGCTGTGTAGAAGGGTGTGTACAGTGTAGGAGCGGCTGTGTAGAAGGGTATGTACAGCATAGGAGCGGCTGTGTAGAAGGGTATGTACAGCGTAGGATCGGCTGTGTAGAAGGGTATGTACAGTGTAGGAGCGGCTGTGTAGAAGGGTATGTACGGTGTAGGGTCGGCTGTGTAGAAGGGTATGTACAGTGTAGGGTCGGCTGTGTAGAGGGGTATGTACGGTGTAGGGTCGGCTGTGTAGAAGGGTATGTACGGTGTAGGAGCGGCGGTGTAGAAGGGTATGTACGGTGTAGGAGCGGCTGTGTAGAGGGGTATGTACAGCATAGGAGCGGCTGTGTAGAAGGGTATGTACAGCGTAGGATCGGCTGTGTAGAAGGGTATGTACAGTGTAGGAGCGGCTGTGTAGAAGGGTGTGTACAGTGTAGAGTCAGCTGTGTAGAGGGGTATGTACAGTGTAGGGTCGGCTGTGTAGAAAGGTATGTATGGTGTAGGGTCGGCTGTGTAGAAGGGTATGTACGGTGTAGGAGCGGCTGTGTAGAGGGGTATGTACGGTGTAGGGTCGGCTGTGTAGAAGGGCATGTACGGTGTAGGGTCGGCTGTGTAGAAGGGTATGTACGATGTAGGAGCAGCTGTGTAGAGGGGTATGTGGGTATGTACGGTGTAGGGTCGGCTGTGTAGAAGGGCATGTACGGTGTAGGGTCGGCTGTGTAGAAGGGTATGTACAGTGTAGGGTCGGCTGTGTAGAAGGGTATGTACAGTGTAGGAGCGGCGGTGTAGAAGGGTATGTACGGTGTAGGAGCGGCTGTGTAGAGGGGTATGTACAGCATAGGAGCGGCTGTGTAGAAGGGTATGTACAGCGTAGGATCGGCTGTGTAGAAGGGTATGTACAGTGTAGGAGCGGCTGTGTAGAAGGGTATGTACGGTCTAGGGTCGGCTGTGTAGAAGGGTATGTACGGTGTAGGAGCGGCTGTGTAGAGGGGTATGTACGGTGTAGGAGTGGCTGTGTAGAGGGGTATGTACGGTGTAGGGTCGGCTGTGTAGAAGGGTATGTACGGTGTAGGGTCGGCTGTGTAGAAGGGTATGTACGGTGTAGGAGCGGCGGTGTAGAAGGGTATGTACGGTGTAGGAGCGGCTGTGTAGAGGGGTATGTACAGCATAGGAGCGGCTGTGTAGAAGGGTATGTACAGCATAGGATCGGCTGTGTAGAAGGGTATGTACAGTGTAGGAGCGGCTGTGTAGAAGGGTATGTACGGTCTAGGGTCGGCTGTGTAGAAGGGTATGTACGGTGTAGGAGCGGCTGTGTAGAGGGGTATGTACGGTGTAGGAGTGGCTGTGTAGAGGGGTTTGTACGGTGTAGGGTCGGCTGTGTAGAAGGGTATGTACGGTGTAGGGTCGGCTGTGTAGAAGGGTATGTACGGTGTAGGAGCGGCGGTGTAGAAGGGTATGTACGGTGTAGGAGCGGCTGTGTAGAGGGGTATGTACAGCATAGGAGCGGCTGTGTAGAAGGGTATGTACAGCATAGGATCGGCTGTGTAGAAGGGTATGTACAGTGTAGGAGCGGCTGTGTAGAAGGGTATGTACGGTCTAGGGTCGGCTGTGTAGAAGGGTATGTACGGTGTAGGAGCGGCTGTGTAGAGGGGTATGTACGGTGTAGGAGTGGCTGTGTAGAGGGGTTTGTACGGTGTAGGGTCGGCTGTGTAGAAGGGTATGTACGGTGTAGGGTCGGCTGTGTAGAAGGGTATGTACGGTGTAGGAGCGGCTGTGTAGAAGGGTATGTACAGTGTAGGAGCGGCTGTGTAGAAGGGTATGTACAGTGTATGAGCGGCTGTGTAGAAGGGTATGTACAGCGTAGTATCGGCTGTGTAGAAGGGTATGTACGGTCTAGGGTCGGCTGTGTAGAAGGGTATGTACGGTGTAGGAGCAGCTGTGTAGAGGGGTATGTACGGTGTAGGGTCGGCTGTGTAGAGGGGTATGTACGGTGTAGGAGCGGCTATGTAGAAGGGTATGTACGGTGTAGGGTCGGCTGTGTAGAAGGGTATGTACGGTGTAGGGTCGGCTGTGTAGAAGGGTATGTACGGTGTAGGAGCGGCTGTGTAGAAGGGTGTGTACAGTGTAGGAGCGGCTGTGTAGAAGGGTATGTACAGCGTAGTATCGGCTGTGTAGAAGGGTGTGTACAGTGTAGGGTCAGCTGTGTAGAGGGGTATGTACAGTGTAGGAGCGGCTGTGTAGAGGGGTATGTACGGTGTAGGGTCGGCTGTGTAGAAGGGCATGTACGGTGTAGGGTCGGCTGTGTAGAAGGGTATGTACGGTGTAGGAGCAGCTGTGTAGAGGGGTATGTGGGTATGTACGGTGTAGGGTCGGCTGTGTAGAAGGGCATGTACGGTGTAGGGTCGGCTGTGTAGAAGGGTATGTACGGTGTAGGGTCGGCTGTGTAGAAGGGTGTGTACAGTGTAGGGTCGGCTGTGTAGAAGGGTATGTACGGTGTAGGAGCGGCGGTGTAGAAGGGTATGTACGGTGTAGGAGCGGCTGTGTAGAAGGGTATGTACGGTGTAGGGTCGGCTGTGTAGAAGGGTATGTACGGTGTAGGGTCGGCTGTGTAGAAGGGTATGTACAGCGTAGGAGCGGCTGTGTAGAAGGGTGTGTACAGTGTAGGGTCAGCTGTGTAGAGGGGTATGTACAGTGAAGGGTATGTACGGTGTAGGGTCGGCTGTGTAGAAGGGTATGTACGGTGTAGGGTCGGCTGTGTAGAAGGGTATGTACGGTGTAGGAGCGGCTGTGTAGAAGGGTATGTACAGTGTAGGAGCGGCTGTGTAGAAGGGTATGTACAGTGTAGGAGTGGCTGTGTAGAAGGGTATGTACGGTGTAGGAGTGGCTGTGTAGAAGGGTATGTACGGTGTAGGAGCGGCGGTGTAGAAGGGTATGTACGGTGTAGGAGCGGCTGTGTAGAGGGGTATGTACAGCATAGGAGCGGCTGTGTAGAAGGGTATGTACAGCGTAGGATCGGCTGTGTAGAAGGGTATGTACAGTGTAGGAGCGGCTGTGTAGAAGGGTATGTACGGTCTAGGGTCGGCTGTGTAGAAGGGTATGTACGGTGTAGGAGCGGCTGTGTAGAGGGGTATGTACGGTGTAGGAGTGGCTGTGTAGAGGGGTATGTACGGTGTAGGGTCGGCTGTGTAGAAGGGTATGTACGGTGTAGGGTCGGCTGTGTAGAAGGGTATGTACGGTGTAGGAGCGGCTGTGTAGAAGGGTATGTACAGTGTAGGAGCGGCTGTGTAGAAGGGTATGTACAGTGTATGAGCGGCTGTGTAGAAGGGTATGTACAGCGTAGTATCGGCTGTGTAGAAGGGTATGTACGGTCTAGGGTCGGCTGTGTAGAAGGGTATGTACGGTGTAGGAGCAGCTGTGTAGAGGGGTATGTACGGTGTAGGGTCGGCTGTGTAGAGGGGTATGTACGGTGTAGGAGCGGCTATGTAGAAGGGTATGTACGGTGTAGGGTCGGCTGTGTAGAAGGGTATGTACGGTGTAGGGTCGGCTGTGTAGAAGGGTATGTACGGTGTAGGAGCGGCTGTGTAGAAGGGTGTGTACAGTGTAGGAGCGGCTGTGTAGAAGGGTATGTACAGCGTAGTATCGGCTGTGTAGAAGGGTGTGTACAGTGTAGGGTCAGCTGTGTAGAGGGGTATGTACAGTGTAGGGTCGGCTGTGTAGAAGGGTATGTATGGTGTAGGGTCGGCTGTGTAGAAGGGTATGTACGGTGTAGGAGCGGCTGTGTAGAGGGGTATGTACGGTGTAGGGTCGGCTGTGTAGAAGGGCATGTACGGTGTAGGGTCGGCTGTGTAGAAGGGTATGTACGGTGTAGGGTCGGCTGTGTAGAAGGGTATGTACGGTGTAGGAGCGGCGGTGTAGAAGGGTATGTACGGTGTAGGAGCGGCTGTGTAGAAGGGTATGTACGGTGTAGGGTCGGCTGTGTAGAAGGGTATGTACGGTGTAGGGTCGGCTGTGTAGAAGGGTATGTACAGCGTAGGAGCGGCTGTGTAGAAGGGTGTGTACAGTGTAGGGTCAGCTGTGTAGAGGGGTATGTACAGTGTAGGGTCGGCTGTGTAGAAGGGTATGTACGGTGTAGGGTCGGCTGTGTAGAAGGGTATGTACGGTGTAGGAGCGGCGGTGTAGAAGGGTATGTACGGTGTAGGAGCGGCTGTGTAGAGGGGTATGTACAGCATAGGAGCGGCTGTGTAGAAGGGTATGTACAGCGTAGGATCGGCTGTGTAGAAGGGTATGTACAGTGTAGGAGCGGCTGTGTAGAAGGGTATGTACGGTGTAGGGTCGGCTGTGTAGAAGGGTATGTACAGTGTAGGGTCGGCTGTGTAGAGGGGTATGTACGGTGTAGGGTCGGCTGTGTAGAAGGGTATGTACGGTGTAGGAGCGGCGGTGTAGAAGGGTATGTACGGTGTAGGAGCGGCTGTGTAGAGGGGTATGTACAGCATAGGAGCGGCTGTGTAGAAGGGTATGTACAGCGTAGGATCGGCTGTGTAGAAGGGTATGTACAGTGTAGGAGCGGCTGTGTAGAAGGGTGTGTACAGTGTAGAGTCAGCTGTGTAGAGGGGTATGTACAGTGTAGGGTCGGCTGTGTAGAAAGGTATGTATGGTGTAGGGTCGGCTGTGTAGAAGGGTATGTACGGTGTAGGAGCGGCTGTGTAGAGGGGTATGTACGGTGTAGGGTCGGCTGTGTAGAAGGGCATGTACGGTGTAGGGTCGGCTGTGTAGAAGGGTATGTACGATGTAGGAGCAGCTGTGTAGAGGGGTATGTGGGTATGTACGGTGTAGGGTCGGCTGTGTAGAAGGGCATGTACGGTGTAGGGTCGGCTGTGTAGAAGGGTATGTACAGTGTAGGGTCGGCTGTGTAGAAGGGTATGTACAGTGTAGGAGCGGCGGTGTAGAAGGGTATGTACGGTGTAGGAGCGGCTGTGTAGAGGGGTATGTACAGCATAGGAGCGGCTGTGTAGAAGGGTATGTACAGCGTAGGATCGGCTGTGTAGAAGGGTATGTACAGTGTAGGAGCGGCTGTGTAGAAGGGTATGTACGGTCTAGGGTCGGCTGTGTAGAAGGGTATGTACGGTGTAGGAGCGGCTGTGTAGAGGGGTATGTACGGTGTAGGAGTGGCTGTGTAGAGGGGTATGTACGGTGTAGGGTCGGCTGTGTAGAAGGGTATGTACGGTGTAGGGTCGGCTGTGTAGAAGGGTATGTACGGTGTAGGAGCGGCGGTGTAGAAGGGTATGTACGGTGTAGGAGCGGCTGTGTAGAGGGGTATGTACAGCATAGGAGCGGCTGTGTAGAAGGGTATGTACAGCATAGGATCGGCTGTGTAGAAGGGTATGTACAGTGTAGGAGCGGCTGTGTAGAAGGGTATGTACGGTCTAGGGTCGGCTGTGTAGAAGGGTATGTACGGTGTAGGAGCGGCTGTGTAGAGGGGTATGTACGGTGTAGGAGTGGCTGTGTAGAGGGGTTTGTACGGTGTAGGGTCGGCTGTGTAGAAGGGTATGTACGGTGTAGGGTCGGCTGTGTAGAAGGGTATGTACGGTGTAGGAGCGGCGGTGTAGAAGGGTATGTACGGTGTAGGAGCGGCTGTGTAGAGGGGTATGTACAGCATAGGAGCGGCTGTGTAGAAGGGTATGTACAGCATAGGATCGGCTGTGTAGAAGGGTATGTACAGTGTAGGAGCGGCTGTGTAGAAGGGTATGTACGGTCTAGGGTCGGCTGTGTAGAAGGGTATGTACGGTGTAGGAGCGGCTGTGTAGAGGGGTATGTACGGTGTAGGAGTGGCTGTGTAGAGGGGTTTGTACGGTGTAGGGTCGGCTGTGTAGAAGGGTATGTACGGTGTAGGGTCGGCTGTGTAGAAGGGTATGTACGGTGTAGGAGCGGCTGTGTAGAAGGGTATGTACAGTGTAGGAGCGGCTGTGTAGAAGGGTATGTACAGTGTATGAGCGGCTGTGTAGAAGGGTATGTACAGCGTAGTATCGGCTGTGTAGAAGGGTATGTACGGTCTAGGGTCGGCTGTGTAGAAGGGTATGTACGGTGTAGGAGCAGCTGTGTAGAGGGGTATGTACGGTGTAGGGTCGGCTGTGTAGAGGGGTATGTACGGTGTAGGAGCGGCTATGTAGAAGGGTATGTACGGTGTAGGGTCGGCTGTGTAGAAGGGTATGTACGGTGTAGGGTCGGCTGTGTAGAAGGGTATGTACGGTGTAGGAGCGGCTGTGTAGAAGGGTGTGTACAGTGTAGGAGCGGCTGTGTAGAAGGGTATGTACAGCGTAGTATCGGCTGTGTAGAAGGGTGTGTACAGTGTAGGGTCAGCTGTGTAGAGGGGTATGTACAGTGTAGGAGCGGCTGTGTAGAGGGGTATGTACGGTGTAGGGTCGGCTGTGTAGAAGGGCATGTACGGTGTAGGGTCGGCTGTGTAGAAGGGTATGTACGGTGTAGGAGCAGCTGTGTAGAGGGGTATGTGGGTATGTACGGTGTAGGGTCGGCTGTGTAGAAGGGCATGTACGGTGTAGGGTCGGCTGTGTAGAAGGGTATGTACGGTGTAGGGTCGGCTGTGTAGAAGGGTGTGTACAGTGTAGGGTCGGCTGTGTAGAAGGGTATGTACGGTGTAGGAGCGGCGGTGTAGAAGGGTATGTACGGTGTAGGAGCGGCTGTGTAGAAGGGTATGTACGGTGTAGGGTCGGCTGTGTAGAAGGGTATGTACGGTGTAGGGTCGGCTGTGTAGAAGGGTATGTACAGCGTAGGAGCGGCTGTGTAGAAGGGTGTGTACAGTGTAGGGTCAGCTGTGTAGAGGGGTATGTACAGTGAAGGGTATGTACGGTGTAGGGTCGGCTGTGTAGAAGGGTATGTACGGTGTAGGGTCGGCTGTGTAGAAGGGTATGTACGGTGTAGGAGCGGCTGTGTAGAAGGGTATGTACAGTGTAGGAGCGGCTGTGTAGAAGGGTATGTACAGTGTAGGAGTGGCTGTGTAGAAGGGTATGTACGGTGTAGGAGTGGCTGTGTAGAAGGGTATGTACGGTGTAGGGTCGGCTGTGTAGAAGGGTATGTACGGTGTAGGAGCGGCTGTGTAGAAGGGTATGTACAGTGTAGGGTCGGCTGTGTAGAAGGGTATGTACGGTGTAGGGTCGGCTGTGTAGAAGGGTGTGTACAGTGTAGGAGCGGCTGTGTAGAAGGGTATGTACAGTACAGCGTAGTATCGGCTGTGTAGAAGGGTGTGTACAGTGTAGGGTCAGCTGTGTAGAGGGGTATGTACAGTGTAGGGTCGGCTGTGTAGAAAGGTATGTATGGTGTAGGGTCGGCTGTGTAGAAAGGTATGTACGGTGTAGGAGCGGCTGTGTAGAAGGGTATGTACGGTGTAGGGTCGGCTGTGTAGAAGGGTATGTACGGTGTAGGGTCGGCTGTGTAGAAGGGTATGTACAGCGTAGGAGCGGCTGTGTAGAAGGGTGTGTACAGTGTAGGGTCAGCTGTGTAGAGGGGTATGTACGGTGTAGGGTCGGCTGTGTAGAAGGGTATGTACAGCGTAGGAGCGGCTGTGTAGAAGGGTGTGTACAGTGTAGGGTCAGCTGTGTAGAGGGGTATGTACAGCGTAGGGTCGGCTGTGTAGAAGGGTATGTACAGCGTAGGATCGGCTGTGTAGAAGGGTATGTACAGTGTAGGAGCGGCTGTGTAGAAGGGTATGTACGGTGTAGGGTCGGCTGTGTAGAAGGGTATGTACAGCGTAGGAGCGGCTGTGTAGAAGGGTATGTACAGTGTAGGGTCAGCTGTGTAGAGGGGTATGTACAGTGTAGGGTCGGCTGTGTAGAAGGGTATGTACAGTGTAGGGTCGGCTGTGTAGAAGGGTATGTACAGCGTAGGATCGGCTGTGCAGAACAATCTATTTCTTTTGTCACTGGGGTCCAGGTGTATTAATCTTTAACAAGAGATAAAGTGTAGACGGATAACGAGAGATAAAGTACCAGCCAATTAGCTCCTAACTGTCATGTCACAGGCTGTGTTTGAAAAGTGACAGTTAGGAGCTGATTGGCTGGCCATTTATCACTCTTATCTGTCTCCAGTTTATCTCTTGCTAAAGCTTAATATATTTTGGTTGGGGGGGCTTATGAGACGATGGGGATATAGCGTGGAGCGACGGTCATTAGGTCGACCACTATTGGTCAACATGGTCACTAGGTCAACAAGTAAAAAGTTCGACGTGCATTTTCACATCTTTTTCCTTTTTTTAAACTTTTTTATACTCTACGGTCCACGTGAACTACGATTGGGAATAGTAACCTTGCCCGAAGCCATGCGAGGGGACACGGTGCACCAGTTGGGGTTCCCCGTCACTTTACAAAGAAACGACACCAAAAAAAGGAAAAACACTCATATCAACCTTTTTCCATGTTGACCTAAAGACCATATCGCCCTAATGACACATACCCCACCACAGAGGTCACTTCTTTTTGAAGACAGCACAGGTTCCTCCTTCCCTATACCCCAGTTTAGTCTCCAGTGCCCCTGGAGATGGGCATGTGTGTTTCTTTTTCATCCACTAGGGGTCACTGGAGTACTCTTGGGATATGGACGGCTTCCGTAGGAAACAGGGCACTGAATATTTAAATCTAGAACACTCCACCCCTCCATATCCCCGAGTACCTCAGTGTTTTTTCTGTGCTCGAGGTAGCAACAGGGTCCACAATTCCTTTGAATATTTTATTTTTTTTAGGGAATATTTTTTCTTGTTTATACACATCCCTTTCCCCCTTCCAAAAGGCAGGGTCAGGGATAGTGCAAGCTGCTACTAGCAGCTGTGGCGTGTCGGTCCTCACTGAATGAGCACCCTCACAGCCACACAGACCTCCTGCACACAGGCTGGCCGGCGCTTGCAGAGAAGCCCCGTCGGAGCCTCACCACAGCAGCAGGAGTCAAGGTATGTGGAACGGGGCGGTCAGCTCCCGCTGCCACCCCGCTGTGGGGACATTGTTGTATGCTGACGCCGGGATCCCTCTACAGACGCCCGCCCGCCGCCGCTACTCCGGCTGCCGCCGGCCCCCCACCGCTGCTCCGGCGTTGCTCAGAGAGCTTCAAGACGTGCTCCTCGCTGTCGGTCCCTGCGTGCCCGCTACCCGGCTCCCGCTGGCTGCCCCACACGCTGCTCGCTGCCGCCCGCACTGCACGGAGTACAGGAAGGGGGGGGCCTTACAGCACGGTGATATACAGATACAATCAGCGGCACGAGGGGGGATAACCTGCAGCAACAGCAGTATGCTAGGCTGCAGGGTTAATTACACAGGATAAATGTCACTAAGGCTGGTAACCTGCACTGTGAATATATGTGTAAGCATGGCAGCCATTTTAACCATGCTTCCTGTGTCTTCCTGCTGTGATTCCAGAACGTTCCAGTACTACATCTCTACTCCACCGGAGGCGCAGGGGTGTTAGTGGGAATTTGGGATCACATTTCATAGTACTGGCCACGTGTACTGCACTTGGCCAGATATATATATAGAGACACCTTCGTACTATTTTACTGAGTCGTGCAAGTGTCTGTTTTTTGTGTATTGTATTGTCTGTCTCCTTAGAATGTAAGCTCTCACGAGTAGGGCCCTCTTCCCTCATGTGCTTATACTTTTCTTACTTTAATAATCCTCAACCGCCCAGATCCCACAGTTTTTTGACCACCTGGAACTTATCTCTATGTTTACTGGTGTAGTTATGCTTAGCTGCCCTGTACTTGTCCTATATTGTATTCAACTGTAAGTCACTGTTTTCCTATTTTTTATGTGCATTTGTACTCTGTAATCGGGCGCTGCGGAACCCTTGTGGCGCCATATAAATAAAGGATAATAATAATAATAATAATAATAATGAGTAAGGCACCAGCAAAAACTAAAAAGCATAATTGCAAAGTCTATAGCAGCGTGTTACCGGATGGATCTACCACATGTACAGTATGTTTTGTGGATTCGGTTCCGAATAAAATTTCTGCTCCGGTTTTAAAGCCAATTTCCTCCCCTGACCCTCCATGGGAAATGCTAGCCAATGTACTGGCTGGGTTGCAATCCAAATTGACCGCCGCTCGACAAGAGCGGGAAGCGGCAAGATCTGAGTCTAGTGTGAGACCGCCAGAACTACCGGAGGCGTCTCAGCCTTGCGAAAGGCCCAAATCCATTTTGGGTAGACGGGATAAATTTCATATGTCTTATGATTTACCAGTTTCTGCTATGTTGCATTCTGACGATTCCATGCCAGACCTCACGGAACAAGATGAGGGTGAGGAGGGTGAAGTGGACCAGCAGTCAGATAGTGAAGATTTTGACAGCCCAGGCATTGATAATCTCATCAGAGCGGTGCGTCAGTCTCTGAAGTTTACAGAAACTGAGGAGCCTCTCACAAATGATCAGGTCGTATTTACTAAACGACAGAGAACTCCAATAAGTTTTCCTGTGGCGGAGTCTCTTAATAAGATGTTCGTAGAAACTCGACAGATTCCAGATAAACGGTTTTCTATACCTCGCAAATTTAAGTCTAGTTACCCGTTTCCAGCACCGGTGACATGTACATTTGAGAATCCACCAATAGTTGATTCGTCAGTGTCGAAGCTTACGAAGAAGTTAACCATACCACTGCCAGCGGCTACTACGCTTAAAGACCCTTCAGATCGCAAAATAGAAACTATGCTAAAGTCCATGTATGTAGCAGCAGGAGTGCTGCTGAGACCTGGCTTGGTTGGTATCTGGGTCACTAAGGCGCTCATAGTATGGATAACAGAACTCAAGTCTGCCTTACATGACGAACACCTTATACTTCTTGCTGATCAAATGTGTGAGGCTGCGGAGTATCTCTGTACAGCTTCTACTGACGTCTGTCAGCTCACTTCTCGTATTTCATCGTCGCTAGTTACGGCACGACGAGCACTCTGGCTGCGTTCTTGGCAAGCGGAGGCAGAGGTCAAACGAGGTATAGAGGCGTTACCTTACGATGGTAAGAAGTTGTTTGGTCCTGAATTGGACACATGGATTTCTGAGGCTACGGGAGGAAAGTCTGTTTTCTTACCATTGCCTCCACCGGTTCCAAGAAGGAGGTACTCTGGACCTTCGTTCAAATCCTTTAGACCTCAGTCCTTTCGCGGACGTGGCAGAGGAACAGCCACGCCTGGTAGATGTGGTCGTGGACGTGGTTTTCAAAAAATCAACACAAGTCGTCAGGACGCTAAGGTTACCGACAAGCCAGTGGCATGACGGGCTACCAGCCCATCTCTGTTCTCCGATTGTGGGAGCACGCCTTCAGACGTTCCATTTGGCGTGGTTCCAGACATCCGTGGATGGGTGGATCCGCAATTTAGTGTTAAAAGGTTACAAAATAGAGTTCGACTGTCTTCCGCCACTGCAGTTTTTCAAGACAGGATTGCCTCTGTCGGACGACAAGAGGGCGGTTCTGCAAGTTGCCATTCAGTCCCTACTGGATTCAGCAGTTTTGATTCCGGTCCTTGTACACCAACAGGGTCAGGGTTATTATTCCAGTCTGTTTGTGGTACCGAAGCCGGATGGCTCAGTCAGGCCAATATTGAACTTAAAGGGTCTCAATCGGTACGTAACTTACTACAGATTCAAGATGGAATCTCTTCGCTCTGTGATTGCAGGTTTAGAGCCACAGGAATTCATGATTGCGCTAGATCTCAAGGATGCGTACTTACACATTCCGATTTGGCAGCCTCATCAGAGGTACTTGCGGTTTGCAATACGCCAGAACCATTACCAGTTTCAGGCTCTACCGTTTGGCCTGTCGTCAGCGCCTCGGGTATTCACCAAAGTGATGTCTGTGATAATAGCTCATCTCAGATCTCTGGGAGTGACGATAGTTCCGTATTTAGACGATCTGCTCATCAAAGCTCCGTCTCAACAGATGCTTCTCCAACATGCGCTGCTAACGTACAATGTACTGGTTCACCACGGTTGGATTGTCAACTTCAAGAAATCACATCTAATTCCGTCGCAACGCCTTCAATTCCTAGGTATGATTCTCGATACGGTCAATCAAAGAATTTACCTACCACAACAGAAAGTACAGATGATTCGTCATCTAGTACAATTAGTACTCAAGCCGCGCACAGTCTCGGTACATTTGTGCATTCGCCTCTTAGGAACAATGGTGGCGGCTTTCGAATCGCTTCAGTTCGGAAGATTTCACTCACGTCCTTTTCAACTGGATGTGCTCGCACAGTGGTCGGGCTCGCATCTGCAAATTCACCACAGGGTGAGGTTGTCGCCAAGAGCAAGGGTGTCTCTACTCTGGTGGCTCAAGGAACACAATTTAACCGCAGGGAAACTATTCGGCGGCTGGAATTGGATAATTCTAACGACGGACGCGAGTCTCAGAGGTTGGGGAGCTGTAGTTCAAAATTGTCAACTCCAGGGTCTCTGGGCAGATCACGAAAGATTGCTGTCTATAAATGTCCTGGAACTCCGCGCAATTTACAATGCACTACGACAAGCAGTACACATGCTTCGATCTCAGACTGTCCAAGTGCAATCAGACAACGCAACGGCAGTCGCATACATCAACAAACAAGGAGGAACAAAGAGCCGCATGGCAATGCGGGAAGTAGCTCGAATCCTCAATTGGGCAGAATATCACCAGGTGATATTGTCGGCGGTGTTCATTCCGGGAGTGGACAACTGGGAGGCGGATTATCTCAGCCGTCGGGATTTTCATCCAGGAGAATGGGCATTAAATCCAGAGGTGTTTCACATGTTGGTTCAGAGGTGGGGTTACCCTCAGGTGGACCTGATGGTGTCTCGCCACAATCACCAAACACTCCAGTATGTGTCCAGAACAAGAGATCCAAAGGCAGTGGCGGTGGATGCTCTCACAATCGCGTGGCCGTACAGCCTCGTGTATCTGTTTCCACCATTTCCGCTGCTCCCTCTAGTGCTAAAACGGATCAAAAGAGAGTCAGTCACAGTCATACTAGTGGCGCCTCATTGGCCTCGAAGAGCTTGGTTCTCGGATCTCCACGGACTACTCGCAGACGATCCTTGGCCGCTCCCTCTACGTCCAGACTTGTTACAACAGGGTCCGTTTCTTTACCCCCGATTTAGCACGGCTGTGTTTGACGGGGTGGCTGTTGAGATCGCCCTCTTAAGAAGAGAGGGCATTCCAGAATCGGTTATACCAACCATGCTACGAGCTAAGAAGCCAGTTACGGCAGCTCATTATTACAGAATTTGGCGTGCCTATATAGGTTGGTGTGAAACTCGAAAGTTTCCGACATCATCTTTCAAGTTATCCCGTCTTTTGTTATTTCTACAAACGGGGTTAGATGGAGGACTGCGTTTATCTACACTAAAGGTGCAGGTATCTGCTTTGTCAATTTACTTTCAAAGAAGATTGGCTCTATTGCCGTCTATACACACTTTTCTGCAAGGTGTCCTCAGAGTTCAGCCTCCATTCATTCCACCTACAGCGCCATGGGACTTGAATCTGGTTTTAGATTTTTTCTTCATATTTTGAACCCTTACAGCAAGTGGATATAAAGTTTCTCACTTGGAAAACAATTTTTCTCCTAGCCTTAGCTTCGGCAAGGCGTGTTTCAGATTTGGGTGCCTTGTCATGCAAGCCACCGTATTTGGTGTTTCATGATGACAGAGCGGAACTTCGGACGAATCCCGCTTTCTTACCAAATGTAGTGTCATCTTTTCACATCAATCAACCAATAGTAGTTCCTGTGTTGACATCACATTCGGGAACTCTGGATGTGGTACGCGCTTTACGCGTTTATGTATCCCGAACGTCTACAGTTCGTAAGACGGATACGTTGTTTGTTCTCTATGATGCTGCCAAGATAGGTTGGCCAGCGTCTAAGCAGACCTTATCCAGATGGATAAAACTGACTATACGTCAGGCTTACCTTCATGCTAGATTACAGCCGCCTACATCAGTAACAGCTCATTCCACACGTTCTATGGGACCTTCATGGGCAGCTGGTCGTGGAGCTTCTACGACGCAGCTTTGCCGTGCGGCTACATGGTCTTCAGTGCACACGTTTGTGCGCTTTTACAAGTTTGATACGTTTGCGGCATCAGCATCTAGCTTTGGCCGCCTAGTGTTACAGGTGCCAAACAGCTCTACCGCCCACGGAGGAAGCTTTGGTACGTCCCAAGAGTACTCCAGTGACCCCTAGTGGATGAAAAAGAAAATAGGATTTTGGTACTTACCAGGTAAATCCTTTTCTTTGAATCCACAGGGGGCACTGGACGCCCACCCAGAGCAGTTTTACCTGGTTTGTGGTAAGTTCAGGGGATCTTATGGTAACACACTCTCACCGACTGGTTCAAATTATCAAGTGCTGGTTATGGTGTCAACTGTTTAGTTGTCAGTAACGTTATGTGTCAACTTCGTTGTTGTCCGTTATGTATATGTAATATTCCATTGTCAACCTCTCTATAGCTCCTGTTCGGCTCAGTAAAAAACACTGAGGTACTCGGGGATATGGAGGGGTGGAGTGTTCTAAATTTAAATATTCAGTGCCCTGTTTCCTACGGAAGCCGTCCATATCCCAAGAGTACTCCAGTGCCCCCTATGGATTCAAAGAAAAGGATTTACCTGGTAAGTACCAAAATCCTATTTTTTGAGCTGCCCAAAGCCCAACTTCTTTTTCTTTTTACTTACACTTTGGCATTATACACTCTCCCACTGACCGCCCCATCACCCTTCTCAGGCCCACTGGTGCGCAGGTCAGTATCACCTGCCACCTCCTACAGACAGGCACAAGGATCATCCACAGCCGGGGCATTAACAGGTACGGTGCTTCCTGCCCCGCGAGGTGATGGGGGCTGTAGTGGTTAACTCCGCCAGTGGGGGAGCTGCTGGTGGTCTAGTGATAGCGCAGAAAGTACTGGGCACCACCACTAGACATACCCCCAGGGAAACGGACTGCAATGGGCTGCATTAAAGGGTGGCAGGTTCCTGAGGTCAGCCAGACACAGGAGGAGCCTTAATTGTTCTCTATTCCCCCATCCATTGGCGGTACCCTGTCCTAGGCTGCCTACCAAAGGCTCCTCTCTCTGCTCACTCCCTGACGCTGTCCAGAGGATCTCTTGCCTCCCCTCATCCTCTTCCTCACCTATTGGTGCTGGCTGTTGGTATTTTTTTGCCAGTTTTCTCTATTTCTGAGCACTTGAATAGTTTTTTTGCCTACTGTTACTAGTGTTACTGTCATAGTTATTTACTACCTAATTGCTAACGTAGATCTTGTGCAGTCCAGCTGGGTATTCTCTATCCCACAGGTTCTCAAACTCGGTCCACAGGACCCCACACAGTGCATGTTTTGCAGGTCTCCTTACAGAATCACAAGTGAAATAATTAGTACCACCTGTGGACCTTTTAAAATGTGTCAGTGAGTAATTAATACACCTGTGCACTTGCTGAGTTACCTGCAAAACATGCACTGTGTGGGGTCCTGAGGACCGAGTTTGAGAACCACTGCTCTATCCTATCGGTGCATTCTCAGCCTCTCCTTATATTAATATATGAATGAATAGCTGAACTTATCACATTGCTAGCTGCATTCTGTGTCCATTTCTGAAGTTTAGGTGTTTGTCTTATTCTGTGCCTACGAATTTGTTGATTAAGCACCACACTGTGCTTGGGGCCACAAAGGACCACTTATGTGTTCTTAAGATTCAGTGTTCTTGCACCCACACTACCTCTTAGTTTATTTACTGTGGGTCTGTGTGTTTAATTGTTATACAGTGGAAACAGGTCTTTCAAGGGAACCTCATCAAAGGCTTCCTAGGGGAGGGGTGCTCCTGTGCTGCGTGCATTCACTTGAAAAACCTATAAGGAAAACTTCATGTTTTGTGTGATAGATGCTCTGCGGAGGCACTTGACGAGTTCCGCTCTGAAGAGGTTCCCTCACAAGAACCTGCGTAGGCAACCTCCCTGTCAATATACGTGTGGGAACTTTCATCCCAGTTGGCAGCCTCCCTTCTTCCTCCACCATTAGCAGCCACTGGGGAATATCAAGCGATCACTGCCCAGCCCACTCACATAAACCCTCAACCCCCTCTCTCTGATCTGACCTGGGTTCAAGGTTTGTCCAAATCCGTCCAAGGTCTGATTCAAGTCTTTCAATTCTTTTCTACCAGTCTTCTAGCCAAGATCGACAAGGCAGCCACTCTCCAGGCTTCCATTGCGAGCCTTCTGGACTCCAGGGTCATAATCCGAATTCCCATTCTCCAAAGAGGAACAGGGGGGCAGATGTATTAAGCCTGGAGAAGGGATAAAGCAGTGATAAGTGGAATGTGATAATGCACCAGCCAATCAGCTCCTGTCTTTTTTTTCTTCAAATCCTTAATGATTGGCTGCTGCGTTATCACCTTGCGCTTATCACTGGCATATCACTTCTTTATCCCTTCTACAGGCTTAATACATCTGCCCCAGGGTTCTATTTCAGCCTGGTTTCTCATTCAGAAACTGGATGGCTCCTTCCATCCCATCCTCAACCTGAAAACACTCAACCCATTCCTCCGGGTTCCCAGGTTCAGGAGGGAATCGCTACGCTCTATCATGGAATATGATGATTTTGTGGCTTCCTTGAATGTCCAGGATACCTACTTACTTATTACCATTCAGGAATATCATCAATTGTTCCCTCAGTTTGTGAACACTTCCAGATTCGGGCTTTGCACTTTCTACAGCACCTTGTGTGTTCATTAAGGTCATGCCCTTGATGGCAGCTGACCTTCGTGGCAGGGGGATTCGAAATCTGCCTTACCTGGACAATGTTCTCCTGCTGGCTCAGTCTCTAGAGACACTTTGAGAGCATTTGCGTCTCACCTTGGAATTACTGCAGACACACAGCTGGATGATAACTTGGCACAAGTACATCTTGCTTTGTCTCGGGAATTGTTCCATCTGGGTGATCTTCTGGACTCCAAAGTTCAGAGAGATTTTCTTCCCAGGTACAAGCGGAAATCCCCCTAGTCCCTGATCTGATCGTTCCTGCATCAGCACAGGGTCTTGATTTACTTCTGCATATGGGTTCAGGGCAAGCTATTCTTCACCTTCGGCATTGTGGAATACGCTCAGTTCCATTGTCGGACTCTGTAGTTGGAGCTCCTGGAGTGGTGGAAACGTTCTCCCTTCAGTTTAAAATCTCAGATGATTGTTCTGTCCTGGGAGGAGCATCATTCTCTTACCTTGTCAAAGATCGCCCCTTCCTAATCCAGGAGTCTGTTCTTCTCACCACGAACACCAGTCTTCTCTGTGGTTGGGGCGCAGTGATCAGCAGTCAGATCTTCCAAGGGCGGTGGACAGATCGAGAAGCATGTCTTTTAATCAACTTCTTAGAGCTTCGGTTGGTCTACTGTGCAATTGTCAGGCTTGTACCCTCCTTCAGCACAAAGCATTGAGGGTTCTTTTTGAAAATTTGACCGCAGTCGCCTGTATCAACCATCAGCAGGGTACCATAAGTCGGGTTGCCATGTGGGATGTCCAACGCATCCTCCGGTGAGCAGAACATTTCCTTCCAGTCCAGTCGTCTGTATACATTCCATAACTGAGAGGTGAACTTCCTCAGCAGGCAAGACGTGCATTGCAGGAGAGTGGTTCCAGATACTTATCCGAAGCTGGGGCCGTCTGAACATAGACTTGATGGCCTCAAGGCACAGCCACAAGCTACCTCACTACGGCTCCTGCGCCAGGGACCCAAGAACCTTCTTATTGGATGCTCTTGGGGTCCAGTGGACCTTTCAGCTTGTGTTCCTCTTTCACCCAATTCCTCTACTTCCATAGGTCTTTCACAAGGTGAAGATGAAGAGCGTTACCACCAATCTGGTGGTGCCAGACTGGCCGTGACGGGCTTAGTATATTGATTTGCACACCCTCTTTTGCGACTACCTCTCAGGCTGAATCTGCTCTTGCAGGGCCCATGTTTTCACCCCAACCTGGCCCTGTTTGGCTTTAAAGGGGTGGCTATTGAAACATCCTAAGGGCCAGTGGGTTTTCATAGGTTTTCAAAACCATGCTCTGCGCCAGGAAACCCTCCTCCGCATAAATCTATTACCGGGTTTGGTGGGCATATTTTGAGTGGGGTTCTGGCCATGGTCGGGATGCTCTGCTGTTTCGACTTTCACAGTATTCTGTCTTTCTTGCAGACGTGCTTGAATCTGGGTCTACGCCTCACCTCTCTGAAGGTGCAGATGTTGGCCCTCTCTGTCTTTTTCAACATAGGGTGGCCTGTCTTCCTGCAATTCAGACGTTCCTGTAGGGTGCCCTGAACATTCAGCCCCACTTTGTTCCCTTGGTATCCCCATGGGAGCTGATGTTGGTCATGAGGGTGCTACAGGAATCCCCCTTTGAACCGTTGGATTCCATTGATCTATGTTGGCTAACGTGGAAGACTTTTTTGTTTGCTATTGTGTCAGTATGCAGGGTTTCGGACTTGATTGCGCTGTCTCACCGTGTACCTAGCCTCGTTTTTCATCCTGTCCTACGTACCTATCTGGATTAACTTTCTAAGGTGGTCTAACCTTTCCTTATTAACCAGGAAATTTTCATTCAACTTAAGATACTTCTGATCCAGATTAGTCTCTGCTTGGTGTTGATGTGATCCGTACTTGAGTGGATCTGATCAAAGACATTTGGAAATCGGACTCCTTTTTGGTCCTTTATGACTTCTAGAAGTGTGGCTGGCCAGGTTCCAAACAGCTCTCTGATGGCATGTTACCATTTGTCAGGCCTAGCTTTCGACTAAATAGGCCAGTCCCGACCTCGGTGAGGACTCATTCCACTAGGTCTGTGGGGGCCTCGTGGTCGGCTTGCCATGGTACCTCTGCAGGGGAACTCTGTAAGGTGGCCACGTGGTCCTCTGCTGACAATTTCATTAAATTCTACAGTTTTGACACCTTCGCCTCTGCCGTAGCGGCTTTTCGGCATCCGGTCCTCAGCGCACAACTGGAGTGTTGGCTCCCATTAAAGGACAGCTTTGGGATGTCCATGGTCTCCAGTGTCCCACATTAACGAAAGAAAAAAGGGGATTTTTGTCTAACCTGTAAAATGCTCTTTTCTGAGTCCATCGGCGACACTGGACGTCGACCCTCATGCCCCTGGCTGGCTGGGTTATTTTTCCTCCCAGCTCACTGATCCGCGGTAGTGTGTGTGCTGGTCTCCTTCCTTTGTTTCCTAGTCCATGTGGTTCAGTATAAATGGCTGCCTTGGGTTGAAGGCGGGGTATAGGGGAGGAGGAGCCTGTGCTGCCACCAAATTTAAGTAAACCTCTAGTGTCCCTCATGGACTAAAAAATGGGAATGCGGACCCCACTATATTGTGTCTTAAATATACTATAGGTACTTTATACTGTGCAGTATAGACCCACTTTTCTAGTCACTATTTGACAACACAAAACCCATGTTCCCTGAACATACTGACCCACGATATTTTGTGGCTAGTGTACAGTATAGGTCCCATTCCCTAGTGACCAATGTACAATACAGACCCTATACTCCCTGAATAGTACTGATCCACAATATTTTGTGGCTAGTGTACAGTATAGGTCCCATTCCCTAGTGACCAATGTACAATACAGACCCTGTACTCCCAGAACAGTACTGACCACATTATTTTGTGGCTAGTGTACAGTATAGGTCCCATTCCCTAGTGACCAATGTACAATACAGACCCTATACTTCCTGAACAGTACTGACCACATTATTTTGTGGCTAGTGTACAGTTTAGGTCCCATTCCCTAGTGACCAATGTACAATACAGACCATATACTCCCTGAATAGTACTGATCCACAATATTTTGTGGCTAGTGTACAGTATAGGTCCCATTCCCTAGTGACCAATGTACAATACAGACCCTATACTGCCTGAACAGTGCTGACCACATTATTTTGTGGCTAGTGTACAGTATAGGTCCATTCCCTAGTTACCGATGTACAATACAGACCCTATACTCCTGAACAGTACTGACGACATTATGGCTAGTGTACAGTATAGGTTCCATTCCCTAGTGACCAATGTACAATACAGACCCTATAATCCCTGAATAGTACTGACCACATTATTTTGTGGCTAGTGTACAGTATAGGTCCCATTCCCTAGTGACCAATGTACAATACAGACCCTATAATCCCTGAATAGTACTGACCACATTATGGCTAGTGTACAGTATAGGTCCCATTCCCTAGTGACCAATGTACAATACAGACCCTATACTTCCTGAACAGTACTGACCACATTATTTTGTGGCTAGTGTACAGTATAGGTCCCATTCCCTAGTGACCAATGTACAATACAGACCCTATACTCCCTGAATAGTACTGATCCACAATATTTTGTGGCTAGTGTACAGTATAGGTCCCATTCCCTAGTGACCAATGTACAATACAGACCCTATACTCCCTGAACAGTGCTGACCACATTATGGCTAGTGTATAGATCCGACTACCAAGATGTACAATACATAACCCAATTTCTGGTGGCTAATGCTGTCGTGATTGATTTACAGTACAGGCCCAGCTCTGGCGGATAATGTATGACCTGTATTTCTGTGCTGTCAGGCAGCATTAGATATCCAGGATGGAGTGGAACGAGCGATATTTGGGAGGGAAGACAAGTACGTAGTCTGTGGTGTTGGGCAGTATATAGTACGGGAGGCATGGATGGGATGGAAGGTTGGTGGAATGATGTAAGAGTAATAAAGTGATAGCACTATCTTCTACAGACATGAAGACTACTGTATAACGATAATTACTCGTATCGCTAAGTGTCTCTCTGATTCCTCTCCAGGATGTCGGCATGAGTGATATATCCTTAACATCGTTCCTGGGAAGTTGCTCTGAGCTCTTACATACAATGATGGAGGTAACATTACACTTTTATACTTTGTATCTCTGAGTCTCTGATACTAATAAGGTCTGTGGTGAGAGGAAGTGACAATGGTGGAGCTGTGCACGCTGATAGTGATTATATGGCTGCACATACCAGTACGGGGGGTGCGCAATACGTTCCTGGATGTGCAGGTAGAAGAGACACAGTCTGACTGTCTGGTTGTGACCTATAATCTCTAATTGACTAAAGCTATTGTGAAATGTCACGGCACAGAACCGTCCATAAGCAACACCGCACAGCGAAGAAGTCGGCATGTTCCCTTCCTTCATGAACTCGTTATGGCCACTGGAGAGCCATCATCTTCTACCTCTACAAGAGCGGTCTGCGGCTGCAGGAGTGTACTGGCTGAGAGCGAGCTGCTTTTGGGGGGGAAGCACCGTCCCGTACCATTGTGTTTGAGTGATTTGCAGAATTTCGGCGTGGAAGACCGTACCTGGAAGACGAGCACTGCGGACAACCTTTGCCATCACCGAGGACCACATCCCTGCCATGCGGGCCGTAGTTGAGGTAGACGCCAGGGTGACTGTGGCCCAGTTAGAGAGGGAGATAAGCATCTCCTCTGGATCCATCCATTTTATTCTCCATGAAAAGCTTGGCTTGAGCAAGGGTTCTGCATGCTGGGTGCCCCATTAGCTAACTTGAGAGGAGGAGGCTCTGGTGACTTGGTGCTACAACATGCTGGCAAGTTTTGATGGCGGTTGCTTAAACTCTGTCTGGGAGATCATCAGTGGCGATGAACCCTGGATCTACAGTTTTTTTCCTGGAGACCAGTTAGCCATGTGGACCTCAGTTTGAGGTGTGCCGCCACAGAAGTTCTGGCGTGAGCAGTGTGGCTAAGCAGATGGTGGTCATGTAGCTACTGTACCAGTAATTATAAAGGGTAAGGGAGAGGGGAGTGGTTGGAGCACTGGTGTCTAGACAAGTTAGGATTGTATTGATGATTGAGGGTAGGTTTGGTCACTGATAACTGTATTGCTGTAATCCACCAATTAGTTGTGTATGCAAATCTGTGTATGTGGAGGGGCATCCTGGAGAGTATGTGAGTATCTAGTAATGAAGAGGAGAAAAGTACTCTCTTGGCGGGGCACTCGCTTACCTGGTGATGCAGCAATTTGGCTGTTTAAAACGTGGCGCTTATTTTTTCATTTAAAATAACCATATTATTATATACAGTGCACCCGAAAAGTATTCACAGCACTTCACTTTTTCCACATTTTGTTATGTTACAGCCTTATTCCAAAATGGAATAAATTAATTTTTCCCCTCAAAATTCTACACACAATTCCCCATAATGACAATAATGTGATTTTTGCAAATTTATTAAAAATAAAAAACTAAGAAATCACATGCACATAAGTATTCACAGCCTTTGCGCAATACTTTGTTGATGCACCTTTGGCAGCAATTACAGCCTCAGGTGTTTTTCAATATGATGCCACAAGCTTGGCACACCTATCTTTGGGCAGTTTCGCCCATTCCTCTTTGCAGCACCTCTCAAGCTCCATCAGGTTGGATGGGAAGCGTCGGTGCACAGACATTTTCAGATCTCTCCAGAGATGTTCAATCGGATTCAAGTCTGGGCTCTGGCTGGGCCACTCACATTCACAGAGTTGTCCTGAAGCCCCTCTTTTGATATCTTGGCTGTGTGCTTAGGGTCGTTGTCCTATTGAAAGATGAACCGTTGCCCCAGTCTGAGGTCAGGAGCGCTCTGGAGCAGGTTTTCATCCAGGATGTCTCTGTACATTGCTGCATTCATCTTTCCCTCTATCCTGACTAGTCTCCCAGTACCTGCCGCTGAAAAACATCCCCACATCATGATGCTGCCACCACCATGCTTCACTGTAGGGATGGTATTGGCCTGGTGGCCAATGTGCTGGCCTGTTCTGATAAACTGCCTGTGCCAGAGACAATGGGGCGCCCAGGTGGTCTTTATAGATCGTTTTGCACCTTGTCTTTGAGTGCTCTGTACATAAGAAATCTTTCTTTATCATCCACTAGGGGTCACTGGAGTACTCTTGGGATATGGACGGGCGTAGCCGATCAAAGGCACTGAATATTCAAATTTAGGACTCTCCCCCCCCTCCATATCCCCAAGTACCTCAGTGTACTTTGCCAGTGTTTTTTCGGTGCTCACAGCATGATCATCGGCTTGTGGCAATGGCCACTTTTCAGAAGATTTTTATTTTTTATTTTTATTTTTTAATTTTTACACTTCCCGTCCCAGTTTCTGAAAAACTTGGGTCCGGGATGGTGCCGCTGCAAGGCAGCGTATGGCGTGTCGGTCCTCACAAAGAGCACCCTCACAGCCACAGGCGCTATAAGCAAGCGCATGGCGTGTCGGTCCTCACAACGAGCACCCTCACAGCCACAGGCAGCCACTGTCTCCTGCAAGCTGAACGGACCTTACAGAAAGAAGATCCGTTACAGCCAGGATGAGACAAAGAGCTGGAAGAAAGAGCTTACAGCAGACACGAGGAGAGAAGCTGGAGGCTGAAACGTAGCTTACACAGAGAAGCTCGTCACAGCCAGGAAAGCAAGGTATGTGTGTCAGGGCGGTCAGCTCACGCTGCCGCCCTGCTGTGTGTGTTATACTGTACAGGCGCTGACGGGTCCCGCTGAAGTAGAGGAGCACTTCTTATATATGAAGTTCCACCTGATAGTTGGGGAGAATGAGAGAGTTCTCCTCACATTATACGCGCTGAGCGGCCAAACGTCACTCAGACGCCGGCCGCTCTCACTGCGCTAATGGCCCGGCACCGCTAATCACGCTGAGACCTAAAGCAGAGCGGCCGCACGTCACTCAGACGCCGGCCGCTCTCACTGCGCTAATGGCCCGGCACCGCTAATCACGCTGAGACCTAAAGCACAGCGGCCGCACGTCACTCAGACGCCGGCCGCTCTCACTGCTCTAACGACACGCACTGTGTGCTCAACTAAGAGAGCGGCCGCTCGGCACTCAGACGCCGGCCGCTCTCACTGATCTGAAGGCCCGGCACCGCTACACGCCGCCGAGACTCCCCTGTACTAAACAGTGGCCGCACGTCATTAAAGGACGCCGGCCACTCTTCCACAGAGACACCGCAGACACAGGGAGACTGTGTACTGCTGTAGGAAGCAGCTTCCGGACGGCTCCCCGGCGCGGAATTCAGGCTCTCCCTGCACCCGATCCCTGTACGCTGCAGGTAACATGGGGAGGGGGAGGGGGAATAATACCTATAGCAGCAGCAAAGACAAGCTGTGTACGGGGTATTATATGTTTCTGCAGGTTTATATATATAATATATAATGAAACTTTGGCTGGCAGAACTGTCTATGATATCAGTATAAACTGTGATTATATGTGTAAACACTTGGTATATATATATATATAATATATATATGAGGCTTTGGCTGGCAATAGGTTACCAGTGGATAACCTATTGCAAGTTTAACCATGTTTTCTGTTATTTTTGAGTGTTCATATTAATTGACTAATTGCATATATTTTACTGTATCCAACACCAGGGTTATCACTGTATAAAAGGCTATTAAGCATAGTAACTGTATAATAGGCTATTAAGCCTATATTACAACTGCAGCAGGTAACCTGTACTGTGATTGTCTGGGAAAGCATGGCATGACGGCCATTTTAATCATTGCTGGTTTTCCAGTTATAATTCCATAACACCGGCCATACACCTCTACTCCACAAGGAGGCGCAGGGGTGTTAGTGGGAAGTTGTAGTGCAGGATAATTCTAGAACATTCCTGCCCTACATCTTTAAGCCACCAGAAGGCGCAGGGGTGTTAGTAGGAATTTGGTTCGGGTTTCATGCCCATGTGAACTGCTTTTCACATAAAGAACACTTTAGTTTCCTAATAAATATGCTGTTCAGCAATAACATATATCTATAGATATATATGCCATATAATAACTTTATTAAGTCGTGCAAGTGTCTGTCTGTTGCCTATTATGATGTCTGTCGACATAGCAAATAAGGCTCTAGTGCAGACTAAAAATGTTAACATTGGCAATTCAAATTAAAACAGCGGTAATCGGAGTCTCAGAATAACTCCGCCAGCGCTAACAAAAGACAAGCTTTCCAAAGTGACAATTTTCCTTTGGGTACCAGAGTGTTTCTTTCACTGGTCTTATAATTTAATGCACGATTCTATGTCAAATCTCACACCGATAACTACAAGTGAGAAGGGTACATTAGTCCAGCACTCAGATAGTGCGGGGTTTTGGACAACCATACATAATCGTGTCCAAAAGGACGCGATCCGGCATTGGTAAATGCGTTTCTGTCAAACATTATAAAAACCCCAGATACATTTGGGTCACTAGATCTATGTATGAAACCATACCGATCACGGTTAAAAGAAGCTGCAGAGTATATCTGTAAAGCTTCTGCTAACGCCGGTTATTTTCATTGTCGCTAGTTAAGCGCGACGAGGCCAGAGCTTGTTTGCTCCTAAATTTGATATACTTGTAACGCCATTTTATCCCTTTAGGATATTCTGCCATTAGCGCATACGCATACAGTATACTTGTAACAGCGTTTTATTCCTTTATAAGAAATGTAACGACAGGACGTTACAGTCTGCAAGCCAGTGGTTTGATGACCGCCTTTACAATTGTGGAAGTGCGTCTTTTCATGTTACAGTTGCGAGGTTTCATGACTTCAACTCATATATGTCGCAGCTAGTTACAGCTTACAGTACAAAACTGCTTCTGTCGAACGGTTTGGCAGGTTGTCATTTAGTCGTTGCTGGTTTATAAACCAGGCAATAGTACGCTAACAGAGTCAAAGTTACTTATTCCCTTCTGTTTGAGCAAAATCAAACAGCTCCGTGGAATATCAATCAGCAAGTCATTTACTACAGTTAGAAAATGGTTTTTTCTGCGGTTAGTTTTTGCTTATTGGAGCCACACAATTGTATAATTGCATTGATTTTCACAATGCGTATTTACCCAGTCAGGTTTATTCATATCAGGTTCTAGCGTTTGCAAATCGCCACAACCATTAACCAGTTCATTTCTTCCGTTGCTTATCGCTTCCGGTATTTACCAAAGTGATGTTGAAATGATAGCTAATCTCACATAAGAACTATGTATCAACAAAGTTCCTCTATCTTGTGCTACTAAGGTATACTGCGGTAGCATATTAAGTTGCGGTAGCATATTAAGTTCGAAAACAATCACATCTAAGTCGGTCTAAACGATGTCAATTCCTAGGTAAGATTATAAATACGGTAAATCAAAGACTTTTACCTACTACACCAGCAAGAACAAAGGTACACGCACATTAGCGGTACATTGCTGTATTCACTTATTAAGAATAAAGATGTGTTTTCAATCGCGTTTCTCACAGAGGGACAAGGGTGCGTATACTCTGGACGACAGTCACAGAGAGTCAGGATTTGTAGTTAAAATCAACGCAAAGGTTCTAAAACACGACAGATTCCTGTCGATAAAGGTACTAGAACTCTGTGCATTTTACAATGCAATAGATAAATGTCCTAAAACTCTGTGCATTTTACAATACATTAAATGATTCGCTTTCAGTCTGACCAGGGATAGAATCTGGTTTCTCTTCAGAACGAATAAATCTTTCGCTTTTTACTAAAGATTTCTGTGGAGAGAAACAACCGTGAGTTTCATGTAATTTTGTTTTTCAGCCCTGGCTCACGCTGCCTTTAAGCAGTCAAACAAAGCAACGGCAGTTGCATACTCAACAACAGTGAGAACCAAGAAGCCGCATGACTATGCGGCAGGTAACTCAAATCTTTAATGGCTCAGAACGCCATTATGTGAAAATGTCAAGAAACACGATCTCACCCGTCAGGGTTTGGATCTTGGAAACTGGACATTAAATCCAGAGGTGTTTCATAGGTGAGTCCACACAAGGGGGTTACCCTCAAGTATACATGATGGCATCTCGCCACAATGATGAAAGCTCAGTATGTGTACATCACATTCATGGGGTCATTCAGCATCGTGTATCTAGCTCCACCATTTTCTGCTTCTCTCTTCGTTGCCAAAACGGATCAGAAGACAGTTCGTCACAGTCATACTGGTGGTATCTCATGGGTTTCAGAGAAGTTTGCTTCTCGAATTGTCAAGGAATACTTGCACACGATCTGGCCCCGCTCATAATACGTCCAACCTGTTACATCAGGAAACGTTTCTTTTACCCATAGTTACCTATGTACCTATTATCTATGTACCGCAGCTGCGGTTGACAGGGTGAGGGTTCAGACCGCCCTCTTAAAAAATAGAGCGTTACAGTATCGGTTATACCAACCATGTTACGAAATAGTAAGCCGCTTAAGGCAGCTCATTATTAAGAAATTTCGTGTGCTTACATAGGTTGTAACTCTCGGAAGTTTCCAACATCATACTTCAAGTACCCGTATTCTGTTAAACGGAATGGGATGGAAAACTGCGGTCATCTGCACTAAGAGTGCAGGTATCTGTGTGGTAAACTTATTTTCAAAGCGTTTGCCTCTATTTACGTCTGTGAACATCTTTCTACAAGGTGTCACCAAAGTTCAGACTCTATTTATCCCACCTACAGCGCCAGGCGATTTGAGGTTGGGTTCAGATTTCTTACAGTTTTCATATTGTGGCACCTTTTTTTAACAAAAGGGAATTAAATTTTCATATTTTGGAACCCTTTTTAAAAAAATGGGGATTAAGTTTCTCACTTTGGAAAACATTTTTCTTCTAGCCTTGCCTACGGCAAGGGTGCTTCGGCAAGGGGTTTGTTTTCATATTTGGGTGCCTTGTATTCCAAGCCACCGTATTTGAGTTTCTCATGACAAATCAGATCTTCGGACGAAATCCGCTTTCGTATTCATCACATCAATATACCAATAGTGGTTACTGTGTGGACAGCACATTCTAAAATTCTGAATGTGGTACACGCGTTACGCGTTTATATATGTACCGAACGTCTACAGTACGTGATATGAATACGTTGTTGTTATATATGATACTGCAAACTGGTGTTAGCCAGTTTCTCAACAGACATTATCCAGTTGGATAATAATGACTACAAGTCAGGTTTACTTTAAGGCTAAGTTACAATCGCCTACGTCAGTAATAGTTCATTCCACAGGTTCTGTGGGAATGTCGAACCCAGCGGGTCGTGGAGCGTCTACGACGCGGCTACATAGCCTTCAGTGCACCACGTTGGTGCACGTTTACACGTTATGAATGGTGGCGCCATCAGCATTTAGCTTTGGCTGCCTACTGTTACAAGTATCAAACAGCTCTCCCGCCCACGAGGGAAGCTTTGGTACGTCCCAAGAGTACTCCAGTGACCCCTAGTGGATGATAAAGAAAATAGGATTTTGGTACTTACCAGGTAAATCCTTTTCTTTGAATCCATAGGGGGCACTGGACGCCCACCCAGAGCAGTTTTACCTGGGTTGTTTAAGCTCAAGGGAGCTTAGTGAACAAATTTTACTTGGGTGGTATTAAGCTCAAAGGAGCTTATGGTAACACATTTTCACCGATTGGATCAAATTATAAAGTTCTATCGGTTAAGGTGTCAACTGTTTAGTTGACAATAAGGTTACGGATCAACTTTGTGGTTGTCCGTTATGTTATAGGGATTCTCCATTGTCAACCTCTCTGTATCCTGTTCGCTCAGTAAAAAACACTGGCAAAGTACACTGAGGTACTTGGGGATATGGAGGGGGGGGAGAGTCCTAAATTTGAATATTCAGTGCCTTTGATCGGCTACGCCCGTCCATATCCCAAGAGTACTCCAGTGCCCCCTATGGATTCAAAGAAAAGGATTTACCTGGTAAGTACCAAAATCCTATTTTTTCTTGTTTTGTATGGTGCAGTGGGCCTCTTCTAACATCCTTCTATAGATAGTGGAGTAATTATATAAAGTGTAGTTGTTTGTAGCACAGCTTGTCTGACTCGTGCAGCAGCGCACCACTACTGGTGACTGGTACGCCAACCAGTGCCTGCCACTTCCTGGCGCTGTCCAAGAACTCACGCTCCTGATGCCCTATTCATCACAACAATGAACCTGCCCACAAGTCCAGGAAAGTGCTGGATTATCTGGCCCATGAACCCATCCAGTAGCTTGGTCATCCGCTGTGCCGTCCAGACCTGGTTCCTTGTGACGTCTTCGTGTTCTCACAAATCAAGCGCAAGATGTGTGGGATTCATTGTGAATCACCAAAAGCTGGGGTGGAGACCTCCGTTCAGCATGTAGAAGACACGCCTGCTTCGGACTGGTCCAGCTGCTCCACCAAGTGGTTTGAGCGCATGCGACTTTGCATAATCTCCTTTGGCGACCACGTTGAAAAAATGTAACATTCACTGTGCTTGTAAATATAATAACTTGTGCACTTATTCTATAATAGTGCTGACATCTATTCTAATTTATTGTTATGGAATATCAGAAAAAACAGAGCGACCACAATCCAGTACATACAAGGCGTAGTGTGTAGCTCGCCTGAGGAGTGTGACGTTTATATAACCGGATCTTTTATAGCAAATTCTTACGTAGATTTTATTCTGTTTGTGATATTGAATAATTATAAGTATTTATTCTCTTGTTCTTATCAATCTATGAAACGTTTTTAGTAAATAATAAGTGTAAATTATTCCAGAGTTAGACCGTCCAGCCAAAGGTGCCTATCAGACATCCTACCTCCGGAACCATGCTGTAAGCTCGCTATTTTTTGCTGAAAATGCATCTTATTCTCCACACAATGCGACTAGGACGCACGGGGAAACTGCTGGATAATTTGATGTGTGACATTTGTATATTTGCGTGTGCCTGAGTCTGTATACAAAGTGTGACAATACAAGTTCTGCTCTGTATACAGGATCACACATTGCAACTATGATGCATTTTTGGCAAAAAAAGACGCCTGACGACAATGTAGTGTCTCACGCCACGCACCTCGCACTGCGTATTGAGGTTAGGTGTATGAGGACACATCCGTACCCCAATGTATTTGGCTGCGGTCCTGTGGATGTAACCATCACATAACATGTCCTTATAGGCTGACGTTAGCAGTGATGAGATGTCCGCCCCATTGCTGGAGGTGGAAGACGCTTGGGTGTCGGTGGAAGGTCCCAGTTCTATTGTGGAGCTGGCTCTGGAGCAGAAGCACATTCACTACCCCCTGGTAGAGCACCAGTTTGTATTCTGCTTCATCATGTACGCTGTTATGTGGTTCTCTCTGAAATCCGTGAAACCCCTCGCTCTCTTTGACAGTAAGGTAAGTGTTCTCCCTTCAGTCTCCTGTATCTGCAGCATTACTATCCTGTGTGTATACATAGCCATTGTAAGTAAGGTGACAGTTCTACGTTCACCTTCATTTATTCAGGCAGGGGGACACTTCTACAAGTGGGTTGTGTTGAATGCACAGGAGCTGAGTACTTAAAGGGTTAACTTTCTTGAAGACAGCAGCTCCTCCTCTCTCCAACCTTGGTCTCTCCAGTTCAGGTTACCTGCCAAGATGATGGGCTGTTGGTGTAATCGGGGCATTTATAGACACAGCTCTGATTTGTGGTCCTCACTCCCCTGTGTGTAGATCAGATAGAGGAAGGTGGTCACCTCACTTGGATTGTGTTGGGTTCTGTCACTAAAAAGTCCTTTCTGTACCGGAAATGCACCCCCTTTAGCCAGACTGTAAATACCAACACAATCCAAGTGAGGTGACCACCTTCCCCTATCTGACCTACACATAGGGGAGTGAGGAACACGAATCAGAGCTGTGTCTATAAATGCCCCGTTCCAACATGGATGCTGCCAACGCCCTCGGGTCAGTCCACTCACTCCCTGCTCCAGACAGCCTTCTTTGGTTAAGTAGTACCTCTGCTTAGGGCTGATGGGACTGGAGCAGGGAAGGCTTCAGTTGCAGCGGGCCTTGAAGAGGAGGAAACCTACCGCCTCCCTCCCCTGCAGATTTCCTCTTCCTGCTGGGTAGAAGCACCTCTCCACTAGATTCTCCTCTAGAGGCCCCTTCTTCTGCTGGAAGTCTGCGGTGGCCTAGTAAGTTGGAGGTTTGTTCTAGCATAATTATAAATACTGCATGTATTACTGTTGTAGCTCAGAACCTGTTTCTGTCTGTCTGGTCTCCCTGTACCTCTCCGGGAACAGCTCCATGCCTAAGGCTGGAGGAGGGACGTCAGGTCTGTAGTTCACCTGTTCCAGCTTCAAACTAAAATGAGCAATTGGATAGCGTGATCCAGGTGCCTAGTGTGCAACCTACATGGTGGACAATCCTGGCACGTGGATGCAGCAGTAGATAGTGGACCCTCTCATGTAAGATCCCTGGCTCAGAACATTGCTGAGCTGACGCTTACTACAGGTTCCAAGGAAGTTACTGTCATCCTTCTTCAACATGGACCAGCTGGGAGCAGATTCAGTCATTTAGGTTTGTCTATGGCCCAGAATGATTCTCCAAGGGTCCAGATGTTGGAAAGGTATCCGGTCGTTAGGTCGACAATTATTAGGTTGACCACTATTGGTCGACATGCATTAGGTGACATGGTCACTAGGTCGACATGAGTTTTTCCTCTATTAACCACTTGCCTGGCATTGTGACATCAGATGCGACCACACCAGCAAGTGCTCTATGTGACCTGGGAGCACAGGATGCGACCAGTCAGATAGAGAGGGTTAGCAGCGACAGGGAAGAGAAACTTCCCTCCGCTGCTGCTGTCAGAGGGACTGGAAGGTCCCCCTGCCTCCCCGCACTCTCCCCGTGTCTGGCGTGCTGCCAATCACTGCTGATCAGTCAGCACAGCAGGATCCCCCTCCCTCCAGCAGCTGCAGACAATGGCAGCCGCTGGGGAGAGTAAACTAACCCTCCCAAGCCACCCTCTGACCCCCTTGCATACCTGCAGGCTGTCCCGGCTTTCAAAATGAAACCCGTGATGTTCCCGATGGTCGTGACGTTCCCGAACGATGTTTCGATGTTTGAAAGAAAAAATATATTTTTTTTTTCCTTTTTTTTTTATTTTTTTAACTACAATAATATGGGATAGGGTTAAAGTCATGTTCTTCACTTAATTCACTCATTAAAAAAAAAACGACAATTTTGGAGCAGTTTTCGGCGAAATAAATCGTCAGTTAAGTGGTTAAAAATGTATTTTTGAACTTTTCACTAATTTACGATCCACGTGGACTACAATTGGGAATAGTAACCTGAAGGGTTAGTAGCCTGAATGCAAGGGGACACAGTGCACTAATTGGGGTTTCCTGGTCAATTTACGGATAAAACGACACCAAAAATGTATTAAAAACTCATGTCGACTTTTTCCCCATGTCGCCTTAATCACCACGTCGACCTATTTCAGGTATTGACCTAGTCACTGTCGACCTAGTTACTGTCAACACTATGATCCACACCCATTGGAGGATTCTGTGTTGTATTGGGACTTGTGTCTCTGCCATTAGGGAGACTCCTTGAGGTTTTCAATAATCAGAACCAGCGAAGGCGCCAGCAGTTACCTGTAGGCGAGAATTCGGACTCTTACTGGAAGCGGGTGAACTCTCTGTTGTTGTGGTTCTGCAGTACCGTACATCAGTACAAGGTAAAACAGTATGGGACAGAACAGTAACAGATAGCACTACAACTCTCAGCACGGCCAGTGATGGAAATATTCAGTGTAAGCTGAAACCTGTACCTATTAGCAGGGGCGCAGATAATGGATCTAGCTCCTCTGAAGAAACAAAAACAGCGAAGGGCTGAAATCTGGGGGCAGAGCGCCCAATTAGGAAGTGTAGCTGGGGTGAAAAGGTGCCCACACATGGCACGAAATTTGAAATGATGTGGGTGTTTCCGACTGATCAGAATGCCACATCGTTTCCCCACGCCGTTGCCGGCATCGGCAAGTGCGTGTGCCTTAGCCTATGATGGCACCCCACTGGGTTCCGTCGCTACCAATGTGTCCCTGGAGAACACATCGCACAGTGTGTGGGCACCTTAAGAGACATAGGAAATGAGAACAGGAGGAAAAATGGCCCAGCTCATGGAGCTTACAGTCTACAGACTAACACAAGACATAAGCAGTGAGTCAGTGTTAGGGAAGTGAAGGGCAGGGAGCAGGGAGTGAAGGGCAGGGAATAGCAGGGAATGAAGTGAAGGGCAGGGAGCAGGGAATGAAGTGAAGGGCAGGGAGTGAAGGGCAAGGAGCAGGGAATAAAGTGAAGAGCAGGGAATGAAGTGAAGGGCAGGGAGCAGGGACTGAAGTGAAGGGCAGGGAGCAGGGAATAAAGTGAAGAGCAGGGAATGAAGTGAAGGGCAGGGAGCAGAGAATGAAGTGAAGGGCAGGGAGCAGGGAATGAAGTTAAGGGCAGGGAATGAAGTGAAGGGCAGGGAATGAAGTGAAAGGCAAGGAGCAGGGAATGAAGTGAAGGGCAGGGAGCAGGGAATGAAATGAAGGGCAGGGAATGAAGTGAAGGGCAGGGAATGAAGTGAAGGGCAGGGAGCAGGGAATGAAGTGAAGGGCAGGGAATGAAGTGAAAGGCAAGGAGCAGGGAATGAAGTGAAGGGCAGGGAATGAAGTGAAGGGCAGGGAGCAGGGAATGAAGTGAAGGGCAGGGAATGAAGTGAAGGGCAGGGAATGAAGTGAAGGGCAGGGAATGAAGTGAAGGGCAGGGAGCAGGGATGTGAGGTAGGCTACGTGGTGGCATGGTTAGTTTGTGGACTGATAAACCTGACCTCTAAGTCCTGACCTCTCCATTGTGCTCGCTGCAGGATTCCTTCCTGTGCATTGCAGTATGTTTTGCCCAACCCTGAATATTTTGCTGGCTTTGGAATCAGGGCATTCAGGAACTGGTAGGACACCGGATGATCAGCTGGTTGCGGAGTATTTAAAAGAGGAGGAATTGCAGCGTCTCCTCCAAGTAGATATGGGCTATACCAGATGAGAAATGTTAGGGATAGGCCACAGGAACGTCTGTCATGGGTGGATAATTTTGTGGCTCAACGTCAGTAAGACATGGCATGACAATGATAAGCAACAAATACAGTATATAGTGCTGGACTGTGTACATAAATCAATAATAAAAGCAACCGATCAATATCAAAGGCAAACGTCAGCACAAATATCTGTGAAACAAGAAGATCCATTTGCAATTGTGGATGTCTCTTTTGAGCATTGACCACCCTAATGCAGAGTCGCTCGTTCTGGGGAGGCATATCAAAGAACGCACGTTTCCCTGTTACAACAGTATGTAGCACTTGGAGGACAGCGCACTTATCAGGTGAGCGTCCAAGCCTTGGAACCAAGGTTCTGTTATTTTCAGGGACCTTTCAAACAGATCTTTTCTGCCAGTGGCCAGTTTCCTACTACATGCAGTGGACCTAGCTCAGTGTCTATGTCTTCTGCAAACAGTGCCTGACATGCGTCACCCTGTGGTGGAACTCTAGCTGATCTGGGACGAAGGAAACTTTTGTTTCAGGTCTGTTGGTCTCTGATATCTTGGACAGCAGTCATATCCACAACCTCCATGGGGTTGTGACTAGTGTATAGAATTCCTTACGTGTTCAATGTCTGTTTTAACAACGTTCATCAGGAAAGTTAAACAAGTAAAGTTTCTGGACCTCTTTATTTCTATATATACAAGTGCTGCTATACTCTATTCAGATCAGTATATACCTTGTGGAGGGAACCTGGAAAGAGGGCCAAGCCTTTGGGAGATATACATCTGTTGTTCCGTAGCAATGAGAGCAACTTTCCATATCCTGACTTGGGCAGAGCATGTGTGCCAGACATGTACATTTTAGAGATGAGCATTTCAGCTGGCAAATAATTCTCCTGTGGGAATTGGTGGCTCCACCAAAGGTGCAGAAATTGTGTCAGCCATCTGATCTGTGGCACAACTACAGGATAGCCACATTCTGCTCCAGTAGTTATATTGGCTTCCCTCATGGATGCCATATGGGTTCCTTGCAGAGCCGGATTATAGCAGGGGCCCCCCACACACAGCTATTAGAACCGGAGCACAGCATTTAGCTGTGTCTCCATTCCTCCTCCACTTCGGCAACTTAGCTGTTCCTTTAGAGAGGCAGCTCTTCAGCGCAGTGCATACAGTCTTGCGGGATTTTGCTCCGTACACACACTCCCAGTGCTACTCGCAGCCTCTGCAAATATTTAAGGACTCGGAGTCTCCTCTGAGCGCGCTCTCCCGGCTCCCTGCTCCGTCGCAGGAATCAAGATGGTGTGTTTTGTGTGCTAGTTCCACTGCCCCAATGTGCTGTGCCCACATGAATTATACCAGGGGCAGACATAGTACTAGCAGATGCATGTACCGGGGGGGGGGGGGGGTTGCCAGCAATTTTTTTTAGTGGGGGCCCCAACAAGCTTAGATCCGACCCTGGTTCCTTGGACCTATGGGTTGGTTAATCCACGGTGCATATTCCCATATGGAACGATCAGAGATTCCTCAGCTGCCCGTGTCTGGCCTCCTCCGTTCGGGCCCCTTCCTCTTTGCCCAGAGCGCTGTAGGGTCTTAGACTCTACTGCGTATGCGCAGATCTCCGGGAAAATGGCGTGGCAGCCATTGCCCAGTGATTTCTCTACTGCGCATGCGCAGAATCTGTGAAAAAGGCCGCTGCACCATTTTCACAGGATTTTAACAGCGTTAGTGACATTGGCGCGGGACTCTGGAGGGGTGCAGTGTGTGCCCCCCTGGACTCAGGGGCACCTGTACACTACACACACTGCACCCATTATAGATACGCCAGTTTTCCTCAGGTTTGTAGCACGAGCGGAACTCTACTAATTTCAGGCATTGCTGTTTGTGTTTTCTGCAGCTTACTGTTTGTTCATTAAAGTCATGTACTGTAGGTAATGGCAGCAGATGTCAGACACTGGGGGATCTGTATTCTTCCTCATCTCCAGATGTCCTTTGGGACCACCTTCAAATAACCTTTGACCTCCTCCAATCCCATGGATGGCTGATCAACTGGGAAAAAATCCACAATTTCTCAGTCTCAGGAGATGCTCCACTTGCGAGACTTACTGGAGTCAAAGGTTCAGAGGGTGTTTCTTCTCAGAGGCAAGCTGATCTCTTTAATGGACAAAGTTCAGTCTTTCGTTCAACAACGCAAGGTGTCCATTCACGACTGTATGCAGATCCTGGGCATGTTGGTCTCCACCTTCCACACAAAGGAATATTCTCAGAACCCATATCTCCTACTTGGACAAGGATCGTCCCTTCTAGTTCCAGGACTGGGTCCTACTCGCCACTGTTGCAAGTCTTTGAGGTTGGGGGACGGATTCATCTCAACACACCTTTCAGGGTCGATAGACAACCCAGGAAACTGTGCTCCTGATCAATATCCTAGAGCTTTGTGCGGTTTACAAAGCACTGTACCAGTCCAAACCCCTCCTCCTGTACAAACCAGTCCGGGTTCAGATATGAATCATAAGTATGGAACCAGCTGCAATGGTGCCATAAGAGAAGTAACGCATTGTTCGATTGGCCAAGCGGTTACTCCCAGCATTTCACATCCCAGGGGTCCAAAATTGGGAGGTGGACTTCCTAAACTGTCAAGATGTATACTTGGACGAATGGTCTCTACAACCAGGTGTTTTTCAGATGCTGTTACATCGCTGGGGTTGTCCGGACATCGACATGATGGCCTCCCGCCACAACCATGAGCTGCATTTCTGGTGGATGTCATTGCAGTCCGGTGGACCTTTTTACGCTTCTCTATATCTTTTCTCCAATCACCATGATTCTGTGGGTTCTCCACAAGCGGAAGTTGGAGTACAGCACCGCCTTTCTCATCGCATCCAATTGGCCTTGTCGAGCTTAATGTACTGTCCTGTCTCTGTCTCAGGCCAGATCTCCTGTCTCAAGGGCCGTGTCTTCACCTAGACCTCGACCATCCTACTTTGATGGGATGGCTCTTGAGTCATCCATCTTGAGGACTAAAGATGCCCTGCTTAACACTAGGAAACCTTCCACCAGCTAGAACTTTACTCGGCTTGACAGACCTATTTTCATGTTTGACCCGTAGTCTGAATCCTTGGACCTTTGTTTGTCCAGGGTGTTGTCTTTTTTTTACAGGCAGGGTAGGATTAGTCACTTCACATTTCCTCCTTTAAGGTTCAGGACTCCACGCTCTGTCCTTTTTCAGAATAGGTGGAAATGTTTCCAAATGTGCAGACTTCTCTGCAAGGTGTTCTCCACCTTTATCCTCCATTTGTTCCTCTGGTGGCTTAGTTGGACTTGACCTTGATGTTGCAGGAACAATCAGACTTTCTCCTTTGTGCCCTTGAAATCTGTGGACCTTTGCTGGCTTACCTTGAAGACTGTCTTCCGGCTTTCCATAGCCTGGCCCCTCTCTCTCCTTTGCTTATCTTTCATCCGCATCTGCTGGTTCTTTGGATGACCATCTATTACCATCCAAAGATCATGTTTTGTTTCCATATTAATAAGGAAATTGTGGTAACTTTCTTTTCTGTACAGGTGTCCTCTCCGGAATTAGGCTTCCCAGGATGTTGTCCGGGCCCTCCGAATTTTAGTGGATAGGACACTGCATCTGCAGTCTGATTTCCTTTTTTTTTTTGTCCTTTACGATTTCAACAAACGCGGTTGGCCAGCCTCCAAACAGACTTTGACCCGCTGGTTTCACTTCACTATCCGCCAGGCCTACCTTTTAGTGGACCAACCGTTCTCAGTGAGTACTCATTCCACCAGGTCCATGGGGACTTCACGGGTGGCTCGGTGTGGCGCATCTGAAGAGCAAATTTGTATAGCAGCTATATGGTCTTTGTTCCCCAGTTTCATCAAATTATATTGCTTTGATACATTCGCCTCCCCTGATGCAGGTTTGGGGCATATGGACTTAAGCACAGCACAGAAGCGTTCCCTCCCTTAAAAGGGACTACTTTGGGAAGGCCCATTGTTCACCATGAATGACATGAGAAAAGGTGATTTTTGTCCTTACCTGTAAAATCCCTTTCTCGGCGACCATGAAGGACATTGGGTGGCCACCCTAATACCCCAAGCTAGATGGGTCTTTAATGGCAGATTGTGTGCTTGAGGTATGTATGCCAGTCTCCGCTCCCTCTCTCTCTCTCCTTGGGCTTGGTAAAGTAACTGGCTCTCTGGCTGAGCGGGCAGGGCGTAAGGGAAATGAAGCCTGTTTAACTAGTTGTTGCCCAGACTGCCCTGCTCCACTCTATACCCGGTGTTCCCAGTGTCCCCCATGGACTCAGAGAAAGATAAAGACAAAAATACCCTTTTCTGAGTCCCTCTCCATGCTCATTGTTCAATGGTTTACCTTCTGTTTACACCGTCCTCTGGGGCTCTGAAAGGTATGAACTGAGAGATGGTGTTGGGGAGGGGAGCAGTTGCAGTCTCGATGACAGTTAACCCTTTAAGTGCCCAGCTTCTGTACTCTCAACACAGTCAAATGGTAGCAGTGTCCACCAGATGGACTCTGAGAAATTGATTTAATGATCAGTTCCAAAAATCTATTCTTTACATTCAGGGGAAAAATGCCTTCTTCAAAGACCTTACATCAATCCAGCTGCTGCCCAGTGGAGATATGGACCCCAGTATAGTCAGCCTCCGCCAACAGGTATGTACTAATGGCACCACAAGACACAGCCTAGCTCTTGGCTTATGTTTATCTTGCACCTAAGAATGATTGAGGTGATGGAAAAAGACTATCTCCAAAAATGTTTATGGTTTTCTTTTAAATCGTATGTGGCTGGTCTGCCAACACTTTGTGACATTCGTAGTTGTAGCTTACAGCATTGCCAAAATAGTATACATGTTATATACTGTGAGGTGCAGCATAAGAGATACACTGACTGACTACAGTATTGTGAATGAGACATCCACTGTGCAGGTTAGTCCACTAGCTCATGATAGGTATAGGTAGATAGATTATATATATATATATATATATATATATATACATATATATACATACAGTGCCAGTCAAAAGTTTGGACACACCTCCTCATTCGGTTGTTTTTATTTGTTTTAATTATTTTCTACATTGTAGATTAATCCTGGACATGAAACCTATGATAGAACACATGTGGAATTATGTTGTAAAGAAAAAAGTGTTAAATCAAAATATGTTTTCTATTGTAGATTCCTCAGAGTAGCCCCTTTTACGTTGGTGACAGCTTTGCACACCCTGGCATTCTCTCAATCAGCGTCATGAGGTAGTCTCCTGGAATGGTTTTCCAACAGTCTTGAAGGAGTTCCCAGAGGTGCTGAGCACTTGTTGGCTGCTTTTCCTTCACTCTGCGATCTACAGTAACTCATCCCAAACCATCTCAATTGGGTTTAGGTCGGGTGATTGTGAAGGCCAGGTCATCTGACGCAGCACTCCATCACTTTCCTTCTTGGTCAAGTAGCCCTTACATAGCCTGGAGTTGTGTTTGGGGTCATTGTCTTGTTGAAAAACAAATGATGGTCCCAGAAAGTGCAAACCAGATGGGATGGCATGGCGCTGCAGAATGCTGTGGTAGCCATGCTGGTTAAGTGTGCCTTGAATTTTGAATAAATCACCAACAGTGTCACCAGCAAAGCACCCCCACCTCCATGCTTCACAGTGGGAACCACACATGCAGAAACCATTCTCTGCGTCTCACAAAGACATGGCGTTTGGAACCAAAAATCTCAAATTTGGACTTATCAGACCAAAGTACAGATTTCCAATGTCCAGTCTGTGTGTTTCTTGGCCCAAACTATTCTCTTCTTCTTGTTGCTCATCCTCAGTAGTGGCTTCTTCGCAGCAATTCGACCATGAAGGCCTGATTCACACAGTCTCCTCTGAACAGTAGATGTTGAGATTTGTCTGCTACTTGAACTCTGTGAAGAATTTATGTGGGCTCCAATCTGAGGTGCTGTTAAGTAGCGGTTCCTGGGGCTGGTAACTCTAATGAACGTATCCTCTGCAGCAGAAGTTACTCTTGGTCTTCCTTTCCTGGGGCGGTCCTCATGAGAGCAAGTTAATCATAGCTTTTGATGGTTTTTGCAACTGCACTTGAGGATACAATTCAAAGTTTTTGAAATTTTCCGTATCGACTGACCGTCATATCTTAGGGTAATGATGGGCTGTCGTTTCTCTTTGCTGAGTTGAGTGTTTTGTGCCATAATATGGATTACAACAGTAGTCAAATAGGGGTGTCCACCGTGTACTAACCCTACCTCTGCACACCACAACCGATGGTCTCAAACACATTAAGAAGGCAAGTAATTCCACAGATTGACTCGTGACAAGGCGCACCTGTTACTTCAAAACCATTCCAGGAGACAGAGAATGCCAAGAGCGTGCAAAGCTGTCATCAAAGCAAAAGGAACTATAAAATATAAAACATATACTTTGATTTGTTTTACACTTTTTTATTTACAACATAATTCCACATGTGTTTCATAGTTTTCATGTCTTCAGTATTAATCTACAATGTAGAAAATAATTAAAATAAATAAAAACCATTGAATGAGAAGGTGTGTCCAAACTTTTGACTGGTACTGTGAGTATGTGTATGTGTACATGTATGTATATGTGTGTGTATATATATATATATATATGTAAATACATACAGTATTGTCCAAAAGTTTTAATGCTGTAGAGTAATAACGCTTTCAAAAATAGAAGTGTTAATAGTTTCATTTTATAAAATTAACAAAATACAAAGTGGATGAAGAGAAATCTAAATGAAATCAATATTTGGTGTGACCACCCTTTGCCTTCAAAACAGCATCAGTTCTTCTAGGTACACTTGCACACAGTGGGGCAGATGTATTAACCTGGAGAAGGCATAAGGAAGTGATAAATCAGTGATAAGTACAAGGTGATAAACCCAACAGCCAATCAGCTCCTAACTGTTAATTTACATATCGGAGCTGATTGGCTGTTGGGTTTATCACCTTGCATTTATCACTGGTTTATCGCTTCCTTATGCCGTCTCCAGGTTACTACATCTGCCCCAATGTTTGAAGGAACTCGGCAGGGAGGTTGTTCCAAACATCTTGGAGAACTAATCACAGATCTTCTGTGGATGTAAGCTTGGTCTAATCCTTCTGTCTCTTCATGTTATCCCAGACACACTCGATGATTAGAAATCAGGGCTCTGTGGGCCTCCATCATGCAGTACCATCAGGGAGGCGTCTGATTGGCTCCAAATTTATTCTGCAACAGGACAACGACCCCAGACATACAGCAAATGTCATTAAGAACTATCTTCAGCTTAAAGAAGAACAAGGAGTCCTGGAAGTTATTATTTGGCCCCCACAGAGCCCTGATCTCAACATCATAGTATGTCTGAGATTACATGAAGAGTCAAAGGTCCAGATTTATCAAGCCTTGGAGAGTGATACATTTCACAGTGATGAAGTATCAGTAAATCAGCTCCTAGCTGTCATGCTACAGGCTGTGTTTGAACAATGACAGTTAGGAGCTGATTGGTTGGTACTTAATCACAGTGCAATTTACCACTCTCCAAGGCTTGATAAATCTGGGCCAGAAGGATTTGAGCATGTCTACATCTAAGATCTGCGGTCAGTTCTCCAAGATGTGTATGAAGAAAAATTTATGTGGTTTTAAAAGGAAAGGGCGGTGACACCAAATACAATGATGTGTGTGCTCAAAAAAATAAAGGGAACACTTAAACATCACAATGTAACTCCAAGTCAATCACACTTCTGTGAAATCAAACTGTCCACTTAGGAAGCAACACTTATTGACGAT